>NW_027069571.1:978996-1080777 GCF_002906115.3 Quercus suber
TGCTACAAAGAATCAGTAAAGTGTCCTCGACACTCCCCCGATTCATTCAAAAATGAAGATGCTAAGAATGCCTACATCGATCACTACAAGAATGCTATGATCATCATGGAAAAGGGTGTGGACATTGAATCCTTGGAGAACACATTCATTCTAGAAGTGTTCAAGGAGAGGACATGGACCAAATTGCTGAATCCCTCGGGTGATGTATGAGTGCATCATCAAGGAATTCTTTGCAAATGCGTTAGTGGAAGATGACCCATCAGTTGCTGGGTCAGGGGAAAGGAATTCACTGTCTCTAGAGAGTCAATCCAAGAGCTTTTAGAGACCATCCAATGACTCTGGATACCTCTCTACATTACGATGAGAGAAAAGACAAGCTTGAGCCTCTTGTACAAGTTCTTGGAGGTCAACTTAAGAAGAAGGCCTTGCACACGATTGACTTCACTACTAGATGAGGGTTTTGGCCTATATCATGATCTTTAACCTCTATCCAGTGAAGAATTCAACAACTTTGTCGAGGCCAAGGACCATTTTCCTCCATGATCTCTTCACTCACAAAGAGATTGATATTCGTGGTCACATCTTTCAACTCTTTGTCAAATGCGTTCAGAAAAGAAAGACAAGGATGACTCTACCATTCCCAAGCCACGTCATGTCACTAATATCAAAAGCACGGGTGAAGATTCCAATTGGACTCCTGATCATGTCAAGGGAAGAGTCAATAAGTGAGCACACCATGAATCGGAGTAAAGCTCACATTCCTAGTCTAGAAGCCAGTGCAGCACAGGTTCCAAGAGACGAAGCTGCAGCTAAAGGTGGTAACACTGAAAATGAGATTGATCAGTTCACTCATGGACTAGAGGATACTCCACAGCCATCTTCTCAAGCACAACTAGAGCACCCGACTAACTTGATTTGATATTAGGAAGGGTAGAACAAATGCATACTATGTTGAATGCACATTGACTACTCCACAAGGCAATTTGCATACCTTCAAATCACCGTTTTATCTTTTTAGATCCAAGACTTGGAGTAATCAAACTCAGAATCTGACTCATTCTAGGATTTTGGCCATTTTAGTCAAAAAGGGAAAGTAGATTAGCACGAGGGGGAGTATAGCCTAAGGGGGAGTAGTAAAACCATTGGTTTATTTTTGGTGGTTTACGTTTTTATTTACAGTGCTTTATTTGAAGCTTTCAATTTTTTTTTTTTTTTAAATTATGTGAAAGTAGTGTATTTATGGAATGAAGGAAAGTAATACATTTTAAGCCAAAACAGTCTTAATCAAGGGTGGAGCTACATGTTAAGGTGGGGGGGGGGGGAATTTTAAAAATATTTTTACCTTATATAAAATATTTAATATTATATAGAAATATTTAATATTTTAAAAATTAGCCCCAAAAATAGGACTTGGCCCCCCCATGTATTTGAGTTAGTTCAAATAATTTTCTTAAGAAAAATTGTCCAATTAGTCAGTGTAGTTATAGAAAATGTATTGTTCTCAAATTCATTTTTTGTTGTAAAATGTGTTCTCATATCTCTTAAAATTTTGGATCATTCATGTCTAAAAACTTCATTTGTTCAAATGAAAATTGTTTTACTCGCAATGGTAGACAATTTGGTAACTTATATATATTGAAAATGAAAATTTTAAGGATTTCACCATAGAAGATGGTGAAAGATGAATTTAACTCTATAAAACATTTAATTTTAAGGATTTTACTATGAAAGATACTAAATTTTGTGTGTGTGTATAGATGTATGTGATTGTGTTTGTGTATGGAAGTTTGTATAGATAACAAATTAGTAACACAAATTGGCCCTCCAAACAAAAATTTCTAGCTCAGCCCCTGATCTTAATTCTCAATCATGCAAGGGAGTTCTTCTAAACCAAACTACATAATTCGATAAGCCAAAGGCATAAGCATGAAAGTCTTGTCCCATCACCCATGACCTTATCTCACAATAAGAAAAACAGGCTATTGTGGCGGGAAAAGCGTCACTAACGCCCAAAAAAGCGTCAGCAAAGGTACATTTGACTTTAGCACGGGTGCTATTGTGGGCGTTCTTCCCGTCACTGTTGCAGTGCCGCTATAGATCTATTGTGGTGGTAAAAAAAGCGCCGCTATAGATGCACATTTTAGTGGCAGTTTTGGTTTATTGCGAAGGGTGGAAAATTGCCTCCATATGAGTTTGAATTCGAGTCAATTGACCTTTAGCGGTGGGTAATGTGCGCCGTTATAGGGTCCACCTTTAGCGGCGGGCATACAGCGCCGCTGTAGATCATCAATTAAAACGGACTAATTACGCTTGTAGCGGCGGGCAAGAAGCCCCACTATAGGGCTTAATGTAAAATAGAATATATGCACCTTTTAGTGATGACCATGACTGCTGCTATATGTGTGAAGCTTTAGCGGCGGTCTAAAAATGCCGCTATATGGCTACATTTGAAACTTAATTTTAGACCTTTAGTGGTGCTTTTTGCCCGCCACTATAGGCTAAATTGATTTTTTTTTTTCTTCTTGGGTTTTAATACCACAGACTTATTACAAAGAACCTGTAATAATTTTAGCTCCACTAAGACAATACCACAAATGTAACTAATTAACAACACCACAAATGTCTCCGAACTAACAACTAACATTATATTAACATAAAAATATATTTTCAAATACATAACATTGTCTATAACCATCATCATAAGATTAACAAAAAAAAGATGTGGTCCTTTGAATAAAACAACCACTTAAATTAAGCTAATACCATAATGAAAGTTCCAAAGTGTTTAAAAATATCCTTCAACACTTGCAAAAAATGCGGTTGTTCAAATGTAGTTCTTTGTACACAAAAAGTCTTCAAACACCAACATAAAACTTATAAGCTGCTTGGTTGATGGGATGCAGCTGATGATTTTTGGAGAGCTGCAGATTGTTGGACGGAGGAATGTCTTGCATACTAAAAAATAGAAGTCATCTTTCATTGAGTTTAGAGTATAAACCAATTTTCCTTGCACAATAGAAAGGGAAAATAAAAGTAATGGGGCCTTGAGTCTATGTTCACTGTCATGGAAAAAAATAAAGGGACCCGAATATAAATTGTCAGAAAATGACAGTACAATAATAGTGGTTGAATAGTAAGCACAAAAATTAATTTGTTTCTTAATGAACAATTTTTCATAAAACATGCTCTAATCTTTTATAAACCAAAGGTACTTTTATGTTATTTAACACTCCAGAAATGGTTTTTGTAAACAAAAGCCAAAAGGGTGCTTTTTTGGAGCTCTAAAACAAGGAGACCATTTGAACCTGAAAGTCATTAGCTATAAAGATTTAAAAACTTTGCTAAGAGAATGAGATGAATGGAAAACAAATTGATAACTAAGCGAGTTGTTGTGAGTTTACAGATTATCAAACACCTTATAAGCATTAAAACAATGAGATTATGCTCAATAATTAATGCCAAATGGTTTTCTAGATGCAGATTTATCCTACACTCATACTGGGTCAGTTTCCACAAGGAGAGAATAAGCATGATCAAATTAATGAGAGACAATGTGATGTCACACATGTAAAGTTGTGATTTACAACTATTTTATGTTGGCTATAATTCCATACCAAAATTTGATTGTAATTTTATTCAATCATTTTTTCCCTATATTTATGTGGGTTTTTAATTGTAATGGTTGAGTTTGAGAGGGTGTGAAGACTCAAGCTTAAAATGAAGAACAAGTGGATTTCGCAAGAAGCTAACCCACAAAGTAGCCACGTGTAGAGCACATGACTGGAATGTGAAGAGTCATGACAGCCTAGAGTTTTCGCGAGTGTCTCGCAGGTAAGGCCTTCCTACAAAATACTTGTAAAACATTTTGTTTGGCTAATTTGTCATGTTCGTTTTACCAAGTCTTTACACACTCTATATATATCATCATTACCCACATATTGTAAGGAATGTTTTTCAAAGAGAAAACCCTAGCATACACACTTGAGAGTTAGAGATTGTTATACTACAATATCTACACATTTCCTTGTGGTTTTCCTCTACTGTTACCTCTCCATTTCTAAATCCTTGAGAGGTTGATAGCCCAAACACTTATCACAACCAATCTGAGTGTCAAGTGAGATTTTGGTGCTGTTGTGAAGAAGCATTGGAAGGAGCGAATCATTGGCAGATGCAATCAGGCTGAATTGCAGGATCCGGGAAAGCTAGAGAAGACAAGGTTGCGAGAAGCCACTTGGTAGCAAGAGCTTGGAGGGCTCAAGTACATTAGGTAGACTAGATTTAGAGGGTCTTTTGTTATTCATGTACTCTAACTTTATTCTCTAGTGGATTGATTACCGCTTGGAGGGCAGCGGAGAGATTTTTCGTCGAGTTCTTCGATTTCCTCTTCATAACACGTCTCGGTGCTATCTAGTGTTTGCATATCTCTTCCCTACTCTTAAACTTTACTTTATATTGTTGATAATGGATGAATATGGCTTAGGGTAGTGTTATTGGTTGTTTGCACTCATTTACTCTTATTCCGCACTTAGTCTAAGTTAATAGTAAACGCAACCGAGCTATAATTTTTATTGGGGTCTAAATAAGCACTTGTGTTTATACATAAATCCGAGCTTTCAACACACAACAAAGGAAAATAAAGAAATACTACAATGTCAATTAAAGGTGACCGAAATGGGAATATGGGCATAATAACTGGATTTTTTTTTTTTAATAATAATGTAGGGAATCTTTCTTAATAAGAGCCCTTTGAAATTGCCTCTAGTTATAACAACTGACCCCACTCATCAAAATCAATTTCCGGGCAATCCATGGGCATCCACCCTTGACAGGCTAAGCAGTTTATGCTCATGCCCAAGAACACACGGCATAATAATTGGAACTCAACGGTCCCAAACAATCTCAAACAGTGACACCAATTCTATTACATCTCTTAGGATTATCAACAAAGCACTCGTGGACAATTACACCCATGACCTTATCTGTTGATTATTGATTATATGGATTCCAATCAATTAAAAAAAAAGATTCTTTTCTCCTTTGGAAAAGGAGATAATCAATACAAAAATTTCGTTCTCTTTACAATTATTGTTCTTTTGCTTTTCGAAAATTCTAGCTTTACAATGGGGGTCTTTTGAATTATTAGTGGAATGGCAAATGATGATGGAGACGAGACCATGGCTACCATATATATATATATATTGAATCTAAAATAATAATAAAAATTATTATTGAAAGAAAAAAAAAATCATTATTTCTCCTACTGCTGTCCTCGTTGTTTAGCTTTTCCTCTATAATTATTATGAATCTTAAACAAAATTTGTTTCGGTTGGAGATTTATAATTCTTCCATTTTATTGGGTGGAGTTTCAATGAATTCATTTATCTGAATCACCATTTTATAAAATATTTATATATTATTCAAATTCTATTTCTAATTATATATATAATAATTAAATTCTAACCCATATATAAAATAAAAATTTTCAAATATATATCTTTATTTTTTTCTTTAGAATTATAATCTAAATATCTATGAAAAAAAAGAAAAAAAAAAAAAGGAAAAAGAAAAAGAGGTTTTAAGCACACACATTAGCACGTGTTCAAGGCTACTTTTGACTATTGCCTTTTTAATGTATTAGTTATTTAGGCAAACTTTAGCTGGGCTAGATAGTCCGATGCTAACGCTTTTAGGCCCGATCAATTTTTATAAAAGTATACTTTCGAACTGGAGGTTGGAGCATCTTACTTTTAATCTTGTTTTGTTTCTCTTCAAATGTGGGCTTTTCTAAATCTGGGCTAAAGAGGCTTTGGGCCCTCTATTCAAACTTTAGATATATTTTGAGTTAAGGCTAATGTAAATAGTTATCCCATTTTGGATTGGGCCTGCAATTGTTGGGAAAATAGGAATTGAAAGTTTGCAACTCTCTGTTCTCTACTTGTTAGCTGAATAGGTGTTTCCGTGTTTCGGGAGCAACCGGGGAAAAGATAAAGGAAAAAAAGCAAGTTGTGCATTAGCTAAATTAGTTTTTATTTATTTATTTATTTATAGTTTTTAGATAAGATAGACTTTAAATCTATGACATCTGTTCATGATACTTGCATTTCACTATTAGGTAAGATATCAATTGATATTTTTGTAGGTAGGTTTAAACTTCACATATCTTATTCAATAAATAGAGATTTTATTAATTGAACTAAGTGCTACCCATGCATTAGCTAAATTAGTTGGTGAAGTTTCTTTTTGTTTTAGAATTAGTGAGATATTTGGGTTAACTAGTTTAATTTACAATACTAGGAATTTATATCATCTATTACCTATAATATAGGTGAAATAATATCGTGTACCCATTGTATACAACATGCTCTCTAACAACACCGAGGCCTCACACATTAGTGAACCTCATATAACAGTTACATGATATACTACCTCATAATCTAGAGTAAATAGGTTGTTTAAGATGAGAGATAATTACCTTCAATTCTGTGAAGAAAAAAAAAGTATAGAAAATGTAAATCCATATCGGAAATTGCTAGTAAGAGGTGCATTTAATATTATAGTTAAATTATGACGAGGAAAGAATATGAAGATTTGGAATTGGCATTTTGGTGTCGAGCTTGTTGAAGCTACATAAACATAATGCACACATACTATCTCAAAGGTTCTTCTATATATGCTTCATTTTCAAACGTTGATGTAAAATTAGGATTCAAATGTGCATTCCTTATGCTTTTGACAAATAGTAAAGTACCCTTTCTCGCAAAAGCAATCTTATACCCTATAATTATAATAATCAAAGACAGATTACACGAATTGTCTCAAGAAAATCATATAGTCATCGCATCGCTCACATGGTCAATGAAAATATACCATTTTATCAGTAAAAGTAGTTGGATAAGTCCCATTAGAGAGAGACAAATAAAGTCAAGAATGAATGAACATGGCTATCTTTTGTGTATAAAGTAATCATTATGGATTAACTTAATTGGGTTAGACTAACAAAACAGATTTGACAGTGATGTAACGTAGGTCAAAATAGTCTTCAAGTGCAAAATATTCTCTCTCTATAGATAGGTTATTGTTGTGTTTAGTGTTTACCAAACCCAAGTTGTGCCAAGTCAAAATAGATCTACGTGGTAATTATATGATGGTATAAAATTATAATTCAAATGAGGATGTTCCAATTTGGTGCTTACTTTGAAGTTAATTAAGTGCTTTTTATTGTATTTTAAAAAATAGTTTTTAAGAATTATATATGAAAACAAAAATAAAAGGGACAGAGTTATAAACATGATATTTTCAAGAGTAACTAATACGTCTTGGAAAACAAATTGACAGCGGGTTATTCACTTATTCATGGTTTTTTGTTATATTTTTATCAATTTAAACGAAAAACATTTTGTTTCTAAAAATAGGGAGCAAAAAGAGCTTTATTAAACTGTTAAGTTAGTGACACATTGATTTATCTCTTACTTTTTATTATTATTAATAACTAGCATATAACTCATGCAAACGCATGAATGCATTTAAAATTAAATACAATATTTATTATAAAAATATGTATATTTAGTCAAATTGTTAAGAAACAAATAGCATGTAACACATGCATACATATAGATACATTTAAACTTAAACACAGTTTAATTTTATCATAAAAATATAAATAATTACTCAAGTTATATTTAAAAAAAGTAAATGTAATTAGTCGCATATTAAAATTCTTACCTAAATTTATTAATTATAACTTACACGTATAAACCAACATGAAGTTACTCATAAAAAATGGAATGACTTGGTTTCCGAAGAGGCATATCATTGATCATATAGCGGTTACAATTCTTAAAACTCCAGTAAGGTTTTCTTTTTTCTTTTTCTCCCCCTTTTCCTCAAGAGCCTCCTTCCTTTATATATCCTCCCTTCTCCTCATCTCCATCATCCACTTGTACCTCATCTGTGAGCCTACTTGAGTATATGTCATGTCAAGTATCTCCTTTAACTCTGTGTGAGTGGCAGTAGGTGAGGTTACATTGTTCAGGGGTCTTCTCTACATAAATGCGGCCAGAAAAGTTGCTGCAAAGCCTTAAATACGGTAGTAGCAGCTTTCTCTCTTGATATTTCTTCATCCTTATCGTCTCCAAGTATACTCAGAGCTTATCTTGATCAGGAGGAGTCTTCGGAAGATCATTTTGACATTTTATACGTTCAATTGATCCATACTAATCGCGTCAGAGGAATATAATCTCTTCGGACAGAAGGTGACCTCTTCAGATTGTAATCACTTTTCTTTCTGGGAGTCCCTCTTCCAGATGAGCCTTGCCCTTACCTCTCCTTCTCTTTGGACGCACAGTAATCCTCACATGGGGCTCTAGGTCCACTACGTTAGACTGGGCCTTTTTCCCCCACACATATATATATATATACACTATAATAATGGTTTTGTATAAACTTTATTGTGAACCACACAAATTAATGAGTAGTTAAATAAATAACTTTAGCTTAGTTTATAAGGGGGAGATATATTGTCTTACTTACCTAACATGAGATGAGATGATGGCAGCAAGTGTTGCTAATTGGAATTACGGTTGGCCTCTTTACCCTTACCAAGATGCGGCTCAAAAGCCATCACAGTCCAAATTTGTCAACCTCAATTTGTGTCTTCTAATTTGGTTTTCTTAAAAAAACAAGAAAAAAAAGAAAAAAGAAAAAGTTTTTAACTTCCTTTTCACCGCTTGTCCCCAAAGATATCCTAATCAAGTCACGTGTAATATTATTCGTTTATGGATAATTATCTTCTTAATTCTTGTTAGATCTAATTTCCTAAGTATAATCATCGACGTAAATATCTTTCATGTCATGAGTGCTTCTTGCCCAATAGGCAATAGCGACCCCAACCAAATGCTATATATATATATATATATATTCTCTCCGTTTGCTCAATGTCTTACTTACTCATATATATATATATATATATAGGTAAAGTTTAGAAAAAGTTGAATTCGAATTTGTAAAAATAGAATCTAATTTTGGACCATGTGTCTAAATTTATGTGAGAACTACACAGAATTATCCGCTTAAATTTGTGTCATGTGTCTGCTTAACCTTTTTTTTTTTTTTTTTTTTTTGTCAAGTGAATAATGAGTACAAATAACAGAATATAATATTATAAATTTTAAAAAAAATCACATGTATCAATAAAATCATCACACAATAAAGATTACCACACATTCTTTATTAAAAATAGAAAAAAAAAAAAAGATCATAAATAGTATNTTTCTAAATAAATATTAATTTAATTATGCAAGTTATTATTTTACTGATTTGTTTTATTATTTATGAACATATATTTAAATATATATTGTAGGGTTAGGATTTGTGGCCCAAGCCGAGAACAATGAATTTTTAGAGAATGGGTGAAAGAGCTAGATTGATTATGGAATTGACAACAGTTAATTATGAATAATTAAATTAATATTTATTTAGAAAATTTTAACATAATTTAATTATAATTTTTTTTTTTAAATTTTGTCTTGTATTATTCTAATAAGCAATGATTCTTCTTGATTTTATATATAAAACGAAAAAGTTAAAATATATATATATATAATAATGGCTTGAAAGAATCTAGATTTTTAAAAGCCTACATGACACCGAAAAAAGAATTTAAAAAAAAAAAATTAAAGGCTTCATTTATATTTATAATTTTATATAAAACCAAACTTTTATCTAATGGGTGCACTTATGAACTTAGATAGTTTTTCTTATTCTAAAATAAATAAATAAAAAGATATTTTACATTATATACTATATAATAAAAGTTGGATTTAGAAACCGTGATTACGCCATATAATTTCACCAAATTGAAGGAAATTTTTTTTAAAAAAAAGATATAATTCTTTTCTAATTTATTTGTTTTCATCAACTTCTCCTCAGTGTTTTAACAAAACATGCAACTTTTATGTTATAAAAAAAAAATGCAATCTTTTTGTTATATCAAACTATTTTTTCCCTTCAATTTTTTATTCTTTGGATGAACACCAAAATTTAATATAGAGTTATGATTAATTTTATACGTGAGGCCTACTTTAATTGATATACATGAGGCCTTTTATCTAAAAAAATTCCGGATTAGTTTGTGGAATATAAATTTTTCTAATTAATTGATATACTCATGTACATGAGGCCTACTTTAATCGATAAACATGAGTCCTTTTATCTAAAAAATTTTGGATTAGTTGCGTGGAATTCAATTTTTTTTTGTTTTTATCTACAAATTTTCTGTTAGACATTAATTTGGATTTTACTATTTCCTCTCATACACAAATTTTTTCATATGAACTTCTTTAATGTGGAGACTTTTTGTTCATATTAGCTTCTTCGACTTGAAGTGTGTGTGTGTGTATATATATGTATATATGATAAAATTATGATTTTTTACTACCAACCATGCAATTTTCTACCTACAACAACCTTGCAAAGGTATGTATTTGTCATCAAATTCAATAGATTTTGTATATTTGTTTTGTCTTTTTTTAACATAATTTCCTTAAGTTTTATCCAATTTATATGCTTATAGTTTAAGAATCAATCATTAAATAACATGTTAATTTTGATTTCGAGGACAATCTTCTTTTTAGCATTAATTTGATGATAAATTGTTAATAACAAATTTTTTTTTTGTTCATATTAGCCTCAATTTTGATTTAGAGGAAAATCTTATTTTTGGGTTATTATTCATGACTCTTAGATTAGAAGAATAAACTCAACGATATTTTGGTAGAAGAAAACACAATCAACCACAACAACTCATCTTTTAAGAGTTGGTTTCTCAAAAAAGAAAAAAAAAAAAATATATATATATGTATCATTTGTGTTTTGAAAGTTTTGCCAAAAAACTAAATCTGTTTTGTTGAAAAACTCCTGAAAAAGAATTTTTGCGAGTATGTCACGAGTAAGGTATCTCACACCCTAGTTGCAAAAATGAGGAAGTGAATTTTCATTTCTTCCAAAATTTTACACAAAGAGTTTTGCAACTCCATCGCGAGTCCTTCGTAAGAAACAGCTTCCCACAAAACTTGCCCTATGCATTTAAGGCTTTTCGCGAGTAACTCGCAAGTACTTCTCGAGTAGTGATTTTCAATATTTAACAGCACACATTGGCAGTTTTTCAAAACTCTTATTTTGCCTCCTTCATGCCTCTCTCAACCCAAAACACCATTTTCCCTTAAATCTCAACCAAACCTAGTTGGATTTCATCCCTAAGACTTCTCTAAGGTATGTTTTAACAACTTTTATTTTTTGAATCCTTAGATTAAGTCTTAGATTCTTCAAATTCTAGGGTTGGGGCTATTTTGAATGGGGTTGGAAAATTTTAAATTTTTGTTAAATCTTTTTTTTTCTTGCTTGGGTTGTGTCCCATTGTGTTTGTTGTTATTTTTGTTGGCTCCTTGTGGCATATTAACATGTATTAAGGCAAGATTTTCATGTGTTCATGCATTGTTTAACATATTTGTGTAGTGTGTGCACTCTAAGTGTTTGTGCTCTAAGTGTTTGATAAAATGCCTATATGGTATTTTTTTTTTTTTCATTCTTTTGTACTCCGATGAGTACCAATTTTTGGGGATTACCATGATTATGCATGTCTATAATGTTTTGATCATTATTTGTGTGTTTTACACACTTTGCCCCATGAGTGCTAGTTCATGCATTGATCATGCATCTCACATGCACACNAGTTTGTAGCCAAACTTTGTCTTCATACTTTGGTCTCCTTAACAATATATTAGGTCCTTACAAATAAAAAGAAAAAGTCCAAGAAAAATTTTATTTAACTAAAATTTTGAAAGAAATATAGTTTGCAATATTGATAATGAGACTATCATGTAAAAATTTTAAAATAAGAAAATTCGTAGAATGAAATTGTAAGACTTTATGTGTTTGCATGTGTTTTTTTTTTTTTTTTCGGTCAATATGAAATTCTCTTATTATTAGATTTGTATAATTTAAATTTCTTAATTACCATACTCAAAAAAATTTCTAGAACCACCACTATATTTATAGGTGTGTTTCTTATGCCCTACAGTGCTAATGGGAAATGATTCCTTAGCCCTTACCAAATGATGAAACCATCATCCCATTAACTTAAAATCCTCAACAGCCAAATCGAAGTGAAATTCACATCGCTATCCTCGTCCTATTGGATTCAAATCAATACGAAATGAGGGAGGAAGAGAAAGGAAAGACAAAGAGGAGCGTGGTGATAGAATCCACATCCTTAAATTTAGAGAGAGAGGAAAAATTAGGGCTGTAAATGAGTCGAGTTTTGTTGAGTAGTGCATGTTGAAGCTTGACTCATCAGAAAAAATCAAAAGCTCAAGCTTATGACAAGCTTAAAAATAATGTTTGAGCTTGAGCTCGTAGGAAAGCCAAAAACCTTGAACTTGACTTAGCCTGACTTGATTAATTAGTCAAGCCAAGTTTAAGCTTAATATCAAGCTCAAACTTGAGCTCAAGTTAAGCTTTTGAGCTTGAGATCTAAAAAGATTACATTATCAAATGCTTAAATTTATAAAATTAAGAAGAAAAAAAATAGTATACTCATGTTATCATACGTCTAACTCTACCTATGATTAGCCATTATTCAAACTAAGTCTAGAGTTTCAACAATTATTCAAAATACAATTTTTACATTCATGTTAAATGGAAAAGAACTAAAAAAAATAAAAAAAAAATTTAAAATTTAAAAAAAAAAAAAAAAAAAAAACTTGTTTATAGCTATAATGAATGGGAAAATACTAACATGTTTCATAACTTTACATTAGATTATTGATGGGAAAAGGATCATTTGTGGCCCACTTAATTAATTAATTTATTTTTAAATGTAACTAAAGTCTAAAGTGGTTATTGATCAGTTTAGAGAGAAGGAAAAAAAATTAAGGTAATGGGTAGTAGATCCCATATTGGCCATGTCATTATTAAAATATGTGTAATGCATATATTTAGGTAACACATATAAACTTATAAATGAGTTTTTACTTGAATTATTTTGTATCAAGCCTTATAGCTCATGAGGTTGTTTGTGAACAAATTTTTTTGTTTGGACTCGGCTTGTCTATTAAACGAGCCTAAAACTAAGGCTCAAACTTAACTTATTTTTAAACAAATAAACATCAACCAGCTTTTTATTGAATCGGGCCCAAGTTGTTCATGATCGGTTTGGTTCATTTAGAAAAAATAAACATGTTTAATCAATACCATATGGTTATTTTATAAGCATGTTTGGTATCTACTAATTTTTAGTAGTTTGTTTCTCAAAAAAAATAATAATAATAATAAATAGTTTATTTGCTAAATATAAATTTTTAAAGAAAAATAAAAAAAATTCTAAAAATTGAGACAAGCTTTTTGCCAAAATGATAGAATTATGTCGCAAATCTGACCAAAATAGGTGAGTATGGGTTAGAGGCTTTTATCTAACAATAAATTTAATCTATCCCAAATCTAATCTAAGTATCTAACAAATAAATAGACACAAAAATGAATTGGACCTTTTTTCAACCCAAAATGTTATTGACTATGCGAGATTATATGTTGTATCAACATGAGCCCCCTTTTTTTTTTCTTTTTTCCTTTTTTATGAATCTCGTCAACATGAGCTATGTGGGGGCTTAATAACACCCTCCGATCTGTTTCTTTTTTCATGAAAATATATTGTGTTTGAATCTTCTATATATATAAGCAAACTTATTAATCGGTACTTCAAAGTGTTTTAAACAAAGACATTCAAAATTAAATCCTCTTTCCTGTTAGATCAATCCAATTACCAAATAAGTCAATATTGAAAAAAAAAAAAAAATACTTAACAAAAGAAACTTTCACTTGTGTGGCTCTATCATTTTCGTGTCAACACATAGTAGATCCCACTCGTGTGGGCTGCAACTTAGGCAAAAATTGCCAGTTAGTGATGGACTAAAAAAGGTTTTTTAATAGTAGAAATAGTATCCTCAACAACTATATTGACCTGACTAAAAGTGTTGAAAAGTGACTAGAAAGATAACCCCCAATGAAAATACAAAGTGTTGAAAGAGAGAAAGGCGTTTTGGCGGGGGCCCGATTGCCCGTAGTAGGAGAGGAGTCCTCTACGAACAAAACTCTCTTTTCTTTTCTTTTCTTTTATATATATTCTTTGCCAGGAATATTATGTATATAATAATTTAAAAAAATTTAAGTAGCACATTGCTACATGTTATTATCAATGAAAAAAAATAAATAATGATAATTTTAATGATACATTTGTATTAAAATTAATAATAATTTATCATAACATATACAATTTGTTGTGAAAATATTATAGACACAAACACCCTTATTATCTTATTATTATTATTATTATTTTCTAGCTTTGGGCTTTCAAGTGTGAAAGCGTGTGAGCTAATAAAGGGTGGGGGGGGCCAAGTACGAGCCTCTTTGCCTCCCTATTACAAAGCAAAAACTGTCACTGGACGCCGACCTCTAACAACTTCTCTCTTTGTTTTTATTATTATTGTTTTTCTACTCACAATCAACGTTGGCCCTACCAGGTAATTATTTCTCTCACTTTTTTTTTCTTTTTAATTGATGTTTAATTTATTCAAAGTAAATATTTCGTCGCAACGTCATCTACACGTCAATTATGACATCTAACACATGTACTACATATTCTTTTTGTTTTTTGTTTTTATTTAAAAAATAAAAACCTTGATCCAACCCATGTTCTCGTGGGCCATTTGAATTGGATTGGGCTGTTGTGGTGGGTGGGTGATGGATCAAATGCATGGCTACAAAATTTTAAGGATTCTTTCTCTTTAACCTTTTTTTTCCCCTTTCGGCCGACCCACGTTATTCATGAAAAACTTCCATTTACACACGAAAAGATATCATGTAAAGAGAAAGTGTACAGAGACCCCCCAAAAAAAAAAAAAAAAAAATCTGTATTGAGCTCAAATAAAAACTAGTAAAAATTTGCAAAGTTAACAGTTATAAAAACTATTTTGAAATTTTTTGTATATGAACTTTGCTCTCATGTAAAAGTCTAGGTCAAATTCAATTTCCTAGATTAAATAAAATTAAAAGTAGTTAGTGTTACCTAAGATGACAAATAACTTTATGAGCAAAAAAGATAACAAATAACTTATAAGATAAGCAAAAGGTGTTTTTAGCTTGCTTCTAATGTCTTTCTCCTCTCGTAAAGAGGAATGTGATTCCATTTCTAAGTAGTAAAAATTGTATAAGATATCTGATTGTCAATTGGGCCTTAATTCCAGCTTAGTTTTTTTAGTTAGGAATACTTCTTTTTTTCCTTTTTTTTTTTTATTACTTTTTTGTTTCCTTCATGTATTGCTTTATTGTGTGTGGGTTTGGGGGGGGGGGGGGGGGTTGGGGGCTCAACCGTACAATCCAAAGGCAAGTTTCCTGCCAAAAATCTATTCTTATGCTCTATAAATACCCTCACATGGCAAGAGTGGGTAAGGTCTAACAAGCTCTATGCATTGTAGTTCTTTCATTTCTTATCTTTTTCACTAGTTTTCTGACTTAAGCATCGGAACGTCACTGGCCACCCTTACCCTTGGGGTGGTCTTGGTTGATATGAGGTCTTCTTCTTTAGTAAATGACTGGCTTTGTCAGGAGATCAAGAGCCGATCTTGAAGTAGAAATTCTTGGTACTATTCCATTATATGTCTCCCCAATTTCTCCCACCTACACTTATTTGTACTCACAGCGAGAAACTATTTTGGCCCTCAACATTTTAAAAAATAATATACAGCTAAATTTTATAATAGTATGCCTATTTTCTCTCAAGAATTAATAAATATTTCAACTCAAGTGGTATCACTTTAAAAAGCATCAAAATCTCAAGAAATACAATTTTCCATTTTGTATTATTAGAGAAAGCATAATATATTAAAAGTATATTTGCAAATTTAAAAATAATAATAATGAATAGAGATGTACCATTAAGTTGTATTCACCTAGCAGTGTCCATCAAATTTTGGGGTTTAATGTGTAGTAAGGTTGAAGGGTTTAGGCATTTAGAATTTTTAGCATAAAGGGTTTAGGATCTCTCGGGGTTTAAGAGCTTCGAGGTTTTTTGGGGTTTAGAATTAAATTCAATAATTTGACTAACTAGTTAAAGACCACGTGGTTTTATTATAATTTTTTATATATATATATATATATAATAACAAAAGAAATAAAATTGTTTTGGTGTAACAATTACCATCAAATACAAAATGATAACACCTCAATGAAAAATTATCAGCAAACATCTATTGTGCTATAATGAGACTTGTAGTTACATGTATTGAATTGTTTGCGTTAGATTTTGTATCTATTGGATCTGTAACATTATTTAGAGTTTGTACTTGACTTTTGTTGATTGTCATAGTATAATAGATTTTTAAAGGAAACTATCTTCTTTTTAGGATGAATGGTCTCTTTCACAAATATTCGATTCTTAAATAGTGTTTTTCTTTCTTTTCTTTTTTTGCCTTTTGGGGTGTGTTTATTTGAAGGTGAAATAGGGTAGATGGAAAACTTTGAGAGAAAATGAAATTGAAATCTTTTTTGGAGTGTGTTTGATTGGGTGAGGAGGATGGAAAATAAATGGTAGGACCTAGGTGTTTTCTCCCTTGGCCCACCAAAAAGTTTTCTCTCCAAAATGGAGAGAAAACTGAAGAGAGAAATTTGACATCATTTTTGGATGAAAATGCCCATATAGAATTGCACCTTCACCCATGTTGCTTTTCTTCATACTTTTTTTTTTCTTTCTTTTTTTCCTACGTTACTTGCCTCTTCCCACACCCCCCCCCCTTTTTGATTTATTGGGTAGGCTTGTCTAGTATTTTATTTATTTATTTATTTATTTTTGCTTTCTTTTGTGTGTGTGTGTGTGTGTTTTTAGATGTGATTTTTTTTTTTTTTTTTTTTTATGTATATGATTTTTTTTTTTTAATAAATTTAGGTGATTGATTTTTTTTTTTTGGTTGTTATCACTTTTCGAGTTTTAATTGGGCATCATTTTTTTTAATAAAGGTATATGCGTAAATTTATATAAACTCACTTTTTACATCCCTCCATTTTTTCACTCTCAACCAAACAAAAAGAAGGGAAATTAAAATCTTTTCTATCCTCCCACTTTTTCATCCTCTCACCATTTTCTATCCTTCCACTTTTCCACTCCTCCAACCAAGCGGACCCTTAGAGATTGAATTTGTAGTTGTTTGTCCTCGTTCATTCATAATGGATCTTCGTCTTAATCTTGCACCTCTTGTTATTTCAATGTTGTTCAATTGTTTTAAGCAAAAGCAAAAGTTTATGCCAAAAAGCTATTAATTATTGGGCTCAAAACACTTGAAAACAAATCTATATATCTATATATATAATAATAGGTGAAGCAGAGAGAAAATCCAATTAGATTTCAATTGGATTCTCAATTTTGTGCCACTTGTCCTAACCAAAACTCAAAAAAAAATCTAATTAGATTATAAATTTGACTCCAATTTTGTGTCATGTATCTTATCTAAATTTTCTAATTTTTGTGCTAAAATAAATGATGCATTAACATTTAACACAGAAGCCAAAAAAATCACAATGATAATGTTCATTAGCCTAAGCAAGAACATCTTACTTGCACACTTTTATGGAGATTATAAATTGTACTCCAATTTTGTGTCATGTATCTTATCTAAATTTTCTAATTTTTGTGCCCAAATAAATGATGCATTAACATTTAACACAGAAACCAAGAAAACCACAATGATAATACTCATTGGCCTAAGCAAGAACATCTCACCTGCACACTTTTATGGGTGATCTCAATAGAGTCTGGAACTCTTCTAATCTCATAATCAGAACCAAGGAGTCCAACGAGAAAGACTATAAAAGTAAAACATCATCTCCTCCTAATTCCATATCATCATCCCATGTCTCCTTCTCTCTCAACCTCTACCAACTAGATCCACACACTACCCTCTCCTCCTCCTTACGGATTTCTCAGAGCAAAGCCGTGTTCAAACACAATGTTCAATCCCACTATTCCTTGCTTCATACTCTCATACATTAGCGCTTCATTGACGTCTCAAGAAGATTCCAAGCTCAATGATCAGTTTTTATTCTTTAATGTCCTCTTTATATATTTTAAATAATAAAATGCAATATTCTTTTTTTTTTCACTGTAGCATCACTTAAATAATAAAATACAATTTTTTTTATTCATTGTTTTATCTAATGCTATCCTATGTATGATAAACAACAACAGAAAAAAAAAAAAAAAAAAAAAAAAAAAAAGACCAATAGCATTAGTTAAATAATAAAATGTAATATATATTTTTCATTGTTTGATTTAATTCTATCATCCGTGTGATAAACCAAAAAAAAAAAAAAAAAATTGGCCAATAACATCATTACAATTAACCAGTCCCATGCGGTAGCACGGAGTTACATACTAGTTTATTATGAAATAAATGTACACAATTCAAGCAGGTGAGTTTGTAATTCGCTATCAATTTTTATGTAAAATGAATGTATGACCATATTGGTACCTTCAAATGTTCATTGCTTATTTGGTCTGTTGTAAGAATAGTTGGTTCTTGAATAGAAATTCTTTGTCTTTTCTTGGCTGAATCTATAGATCTTGATTAAATATATAATTGATCTTCATTTTAATTTTGTAACTCTTGTTATTTCAGCATTGTCAACTATTTGAACCAAAAATAAAAAAATAAAGGCAAACAACTATAGTATATACACAACCAAACTAACAATGTATATTTGAAAGACAAATCAAGTGCATCTAAAGTGTAAAAAATATTTGCCTGTAGGTTAGTGGTGGTGGCGGTGATGCCTCCCATGTCTTGTATATCTCTAAAATAATCAACAAATGATTTTCTTATACCTGCATAAATAAGATTACTCTGAAGAAAAAAAAATGAGAGAAGACTAAATAAAAATAAAATAAACTTCAATTGTATTTGAAGACATAAAAGTAATTTTATTATTTTACTTTGAAACTTACTTTCTCTTCAAGTAGCACCAAATCAAGACTCATAAATTCATTATTTACTTTATTATTAAGTACTTCCCATATTCTTGTGACTCTTAGTATATATTTCAACTGTCTTTTTCAAAGTCAAGTTCATTATAAAACATTATTAAAAAAAAAAAAAATCAAAATGTTATCAACAATTTATCATCAAATTAATATCAAGATTTAAAAAGTATGGTGTCAATGTAAAAGAACTTTAATAAAAATAACTAATAAATAAGAGATGTAAAAGAACTTTAGTAAAAGTATCGTGGTAATGTTGAAGCTACTCACATCAATGGAGGAAAGTTCCTCCACAGATTGATATTGCAAGCTATTAAAGTAAAAAAAAAAATTATGTGTGTGCATATGTATAATGTATGTTAGTCTATACCAACTCTTAAAATATTATATATATATAAAAACACTTTCAAAAAAAAAAAAAAAAAGCACTCAAAAATCTTTTTGGGTTTGATCATCAAGCAATTGAGTATACACAAATCACATTTGAACATGTACAATAACACAAATGAAATAAGCATTCATTGAACATTAGACTTGTGTGTTGTGTCTGTGAATCAAGTATGAACTTGGCCATAGTCTAGAATGAAGCTTCAATGATCAATTCAATCAAGTTATACACAATTAGCACGAAGTCAAGCGACCTATCTCACTAGTAGAAATGAACATGTATGACTCCCTACCAAAGTGTTTACATTGATTGAAAGCTTTTCATTTGGCTTCCATTTTTCATACTTTTTGATCAATACAACTTAATTTTTGAGCAACGATGCCATGAAATTTTTGATATTTCTTTGATGAATAAGCTTTTGGCTTTGGCATCATACAATTTTGTTAAAGACATATTTTATGTAATTGGTTAATCCTTTGACAAAATGCACTTTACTTGTAATTGGGTAGATCTAGGATGAGTTTAGTACTTTAAGAAACAAGAGTTCAAGTCAAGTGTTAAAGTCATGAAAATCTGATCAAGAAACAAGTGAAGAAAGAGTTGTTTACTAAATCTTGACAGAAGTCTCGATAGAATCTTTTCTATTGAGAATTAATGTTAAAGCTCAACACAAGCTGTTTCAGTCGAGAATTACGAAATTAGATGTTTCAGATCTAATTGCATGCAGATTCTTGTATATTTGTGTAGGGTTTCTTTTCTCACAACCCTAAACATATATAAGGATTATTTTAAAGGTTGTCGTACATGCAATTGAGTGACCTAGTGCCTTATTCTCTCTGAAAGAAGCTACTACGTTTTTATGCCAAAGGGTTTTGTAACGAATGAGCTTCCTAATCTTCATTGTGCATGAAGTAAAGAACTTTGCAACCAACAACCTTTTTCAAGTTGCTTGAGTTAGTCATGTACTAGGATCCATGCATCATTGGTTAGTCACATACTAGGTTTTGTGCATTAAATAGAAAGAGTGCCACTACAAGATCAAGTCCAATTGGGTATTGGAGTTAAGATTCAAATGTAGGTTGGTAATTTGGGATAGGCCAAGGACAGTTGGTAAGATTCCTTTTACTTGTAATCGCTTGACTATTGATTAGTGGATTCTTAGGAGTGGTGACCTTAAAATCACCCGGTTGGGTTTTTGCCTTGATGGTTTTTCCTATTTGTAGACAAATCACCGTGCCAAATTTAATTTCCGTTGGATTTTGGTTTAGTTGGTAATTTGTTTGTTCTACCACGTCATTGCATGTAATTGAACCTAATTAATTAACTTGGGTAATTAATTAATTTGCAAGGGGTCAATACATTTTTACCCTATCAAGTGGTATCATAGCAGACACACTCTGATTAGGTTTTAATCATTGCTGTGTGATCCATTGACCCCTATTGTCATAGGTAAAGGATAGTATCTAATTATTCCACATTTATTTGATGGCACTAACTATGTATACTAGAAAGCACGCATGAGAGTTTTCTTATAGTCTTTCGATGAGTAAGTGTGGCAAGCTGTGAAGATTGGCTAGACTAAGCCAAAGGAAGCGTCGATTGATTGGGATTGATAGGCCAAGAATGTATTGACCCCTTTGGTAAATTAATCAATTAATTAGCCAAGTTAATTAATTAGATTCAATTACATGGAATAAGCGTGATAGCACAAACAAATTACCAACTAAGTTAAATGCAGTAGAAAATAAATTTGACACAAGTAATTTGTTTACGAATGGGGAAACCACCAAGGTAAAACCCCACTGAGTGAATTTAAGGTCACCAATCTTGAGAATCCACTATTATCAAAACAAGCGGTTACAAGTAAAAGGAATCTCAGTACCTAATACCAACCTACAGTTGAAACCTTACCCCAATACACAATTGAAATTGCAATGTAGTGACAATCTCTCCTTTCAATGCACGACTCTAAGTATGTGACTAACCAATCGATGCATAGATCCCAGGACGTGACTAACACACCAACTTGAAAAAGATGTTGGCTGCAATGTTCTTCAGTTCATCTAAACGATGAAGTTCAAGAAGCTCCTTGGTTACAAAACCCTTGGTGCATAAACGTAGCAGCTTCTTCAAGAGAAAAATGAACTAGGGCAAATTGTCTCTAGTCACAATTTGAGTGAATAATCACTTTGCATCAAGTTGCATCACCTTAGACAGCCCTTAAAATAATCCTTATATATATATCTAGGGTTGTAAGAAAAGAAACTCTACACAAATAGTTTGGATATGCATGAAAAACAGATCTAGAAATTTGAATTTCGTAATTCTCAATAGATACAGCTTCTGTCGAGAGCTGTCGAGAATTAAACATTAAATCTTGATAGATACAACTGTTGAGCTATCTGTCTAGCTATCTATCGAGTTTTAATGAACAACACTTCTTCATTTGATTCTTAGACAGATTTACATAGCTTCAATACTAGACCTAAACTCTTGTTTCTTGAAGTATTAAACACATCCTAGATCTACCCAATTACAAGTAAAATGTGTTCTGTTAAAGGATTAACCAATTCTACATGACATAAGTTCAAACAAGTTCCACATATGTCCTAACAATCTCTCCCTTTTGGCAATTCGTGACAAAACTACAACAAACTATTAGGACATATGTGTTTCATTTGTTAGAAACATATGTCACTATTTTATGTAATTGGCTAATCTTTTGACAAAACACACTTTACTTGTAATTGGGTAAATCTAGGATGTGTTTGATACTTCAAGAAACCTTGTTTCAAATTCAAGTATTAAAGCCATGCAAGTCTATTTAAGATTCAAGTGCAGAAAGTGCTGCTCATTAAAGCTCGACAGCTAGTCATCTATTAAGACTTGAAGAGCTGTTCTAGCCCATGGTTCAACAACAGCTCGACAGATAGGCATTTATCGAGGTTTATGAAAAACAGAGTTTTAGTTCTGTTTTGACTCTAATCCGTGATTGTATGTTTGGGCTTTCTTTTCTCACAACCCTAGACATATAAAAAGATTATTTTAAGAGTCGTTAAAGAAGATACAAGTTACACAAGTGTTGAGCAAAGTTTGTTCAAGCAAACTGTGATCAAGTTTGTTCAAGCAAATTGTGATCAGAGACAGAGTTTGCCCTAGTTCATCTTTCTTGTGAAGAAGTTGCTGTGTTTGTACACTGTAGGGTTTTGTGACCAAGCATCTTCTCGATCTTCATCGTGTGATGAACTAAAGAACTTTGCAGCTAACAACCTTCTATAGTTGGTGATTGAAGTCGCATACTGGGATCCGCGCAATTGGTTAGTCATGTACTTGGAGTCGTACATTGAAAGGAGAGATTGTCACTACATTGCAAGTCTAATTGTGTATTAGGGTAAGGGTTCAACTGTAGGTTGGTATAAGGTACTGTGATTCTTTTATTTGTAACCGCTTGTTATAATAATAGTGGATTCTTAGAAATGGTGACCTTCGGTGGGGTTTTTACTGTGTAGGTTTTTCCTATTCGTAAACAAACCATCATGTCAATTTATTTTTCGCTACATACTTAGTTTAATTGGTGATTTGTTTATGCTACCATGCGTTTGCATGTTAATTTGATTAATTAATAAACTTGGCTAATTAATCAATTAATTCATCACAGAGGTCAATACATTTTTGGCCTATCACAAACAAATGAAGTATGAGAGAAGTCATAAATCACTCAACTCATAATCACTTGTTGAATACAATAAAATCTAATCTTAGGACAAACTCTTGAAAACTTTGCAAGAAGAGAGCTCATGGCATGATAGATTTTGACAACCTGTCTTTCTAGAACACTTTAAACAAAACTCATCAAGGCATCATAGTGTGAAACATAAATATAATATTGCATACATAATAAGAAACATGTGTGTAAAGAGAGAAAATAAACAACACATGGAGAGATAGGTGAAAAGATAACAACATCATCATATATATAAAAGAGATATAAGTACAATGTTTGCTATCACGAAATGGTCACAAGACCGATGTACAAAAAGATAACGTATCTAAAAAGAAAGAAAAGAAAAGATACATATATCCTTAGTACATCCCTCAAAAGAAATAAAACACGCCCCCTATCAAAAAGTCTTATGCTAACTCTCCCCCTAAGTACATGACTTTTAGGACATATGTGATTCATGTTAAGAACATATGTCAATATTTTATGTAATTGACTAATCCTTTGACAAAATGCACTTTACTTGTAATTGGGTAGATTTAGGATATGTTTAATACTTTAAGGAACAAGGTTTCAAGATTAAGTGTTAAAGCCATACAAGTCTGTCCAAGAAACAAGTGAAGAAGTGTTGAATTTTAAAGCTTGACAACTAGCTTGATAGCTGGCATCAATCGAGGTTTAAAAAGCTGCTGAAGCATAAAGGTCGATAGCTAGCTCGATAGATACCCTATCTGTCGAGATTTATGAAAAACAGATTTTCAGTTCTATTTTTCATCCAATCTGTGAGTATATGTTTAGACTTTCTTTTCTCACAACCTTAAACATATATAAGGATTATTTTAAGGGCCGTCAAAGGTTGCGCAAGTGTGAAGCAAAGTTTTGTTCATGCAAATTGTGACTGGAGATAGTATTTGCTCCAGTTCATCTTCTTTTTTGAAGAAGCTGTTGTGTTTATACACCTTAGGGTTTTGTGACCAAGGAGCTTCGAGATCTTCATCGTGTGATGAACTGAAGAACTTTGTAGCTAAAATCTTTCTCAAGTTGGTGATTAAGACGCGTACTGGGATCTGCGCATCTATTAGTTAGTCACGTACTAGGAGCCGTACATTGAAAATGAGAGATTGTCACTACAAAACAAGTACAATTGGGTATTAGGGTAAGGATTCAACTATAGGTTGGTATAAGGTACTGGGATTCCTTTAGTTGTAACTGCTTGTTTTGATAATAGTGAATTTTTGGGAGTGGTGACCTTAAAATTACCCGGTGGGGTTTTGGTTGTGTAGGTTTTCTCTATTCGTAAACAAATCACCATGTCAATTTAATTTCCGCTTCATTTAGTTAATTAGTGATTTGTTTGTGTTACCACACATTTTGAATGTTAATTGAATTAATTAATTAACTTGACTAAATCAATTGTTTAATTTATCACAAGGGGTCAATAAATTTTTGGAAGAGCTAGCATTTAGTCATTGAAAGGCGATCATCTCCTCATCACTGGAAAAGCTAGCATCCTCATCCTTATCCTCATCATCATCACCGTAGCCATCATGATCATCCTTGTCCTCTAAAGCTTGTGGAGATGGAGAGGGAGAGGGAGATAGAGATATGGTGAAGACATCTATGCGAGCCTGTTGTCATGCGATACAACTAACATAGGTGTTCACCTGATACAACTCAATAGTGAGTGTATCAAGGCGAGCATTCATGCGCTCAAGCTATGTCATGATGGCCTCTAGCGTCATACCACTTGCAAAAGAAGAAGAAGGAGAAAGAGTGGAGGTGGATGGAACGAAATGGGCTAGAGGAGTCGCAGTCTCGATCGAAGCTAGGCCTTACTCTATCAAACAAACGCCGTGCTGATGGCACCTATGACGGTGAAGTGAGAAGACTCGAGCTAAGGAGCAGAAAAGTGGCAGATGATCCTCATGATAGCAGAAGAAAAGATAAGCTTATAATGATTTGTTGTATCCTTATAGACATCTATAATGGAGAGAATGAAATAAAAGGGAAAGTCTATAGTAAGGTCTTCAATGAGGGAAAGCAAAATCCGAGTACGAGACTTTGTAATGGAGTTATAGTGAGACAAAGGATGAAAAAAAAATTCATCACCATATTAAGGAACCTCAGGCCTTTTGGAAAGCCCAAGCATGAGGTGTTTTGACGATCACCCCATGAAGAAGATGCCTTACAAAAGAGAGACAGAAGTTCATCTTTGGACACAGTCCTCAGACATGGACATGAGGAATAATCATGACGCGATACCCTTGGAACATGTAGAACTTCAAAAATGATTACAACTCATGGGTATCTTACATAAAGATTCCCATCCCTGATTGTGAATGACAGTGGGTAGAGTAGTATTGAAAAAATCGGATAGAATCATGCGACACTCCGAATGAACACCACATCTGGAGAAGTTCTCAGAAAATTCCTTTTGGGCCTTCTCATCATGGAATCAAATGTGAAGAGGAGTAGGATTAGAAGAAGATTCCCTGGAATAAAGAGGGTTCCAGGATAGAGCAGATTTGCGCTTGGGTGCCATACACAGACTATGAGTGTGAGAGAGAGAGAGAGAGAGAGAGAGAGAGAGAGAAACAAAAAAGAACCATCAACAGAGAGTACCAAAATATGGAAATGAAAAGGTACGTATGCATGAACAATGCATAAGCATGTGACATGCAAAGAAAATTGCATCATGGGTTCAACGCAATCCAATCTTACCAGCGCACAACTTTTAACATAAAAACACACATCTATAATGCATGAAACATTGTGAAAATGCAAATGTAATGAAATGCATGAGCATATAACACCATATAAGAAAAACCCAACCCAAAAACTTTATGAAATTCTCAAAGATTTTCA
This sequence comes from Quercus suber, assembly GCF_002906115.3. Lineage (NCBI taxonomy): Eukaryota > Viridiplantae > Streptophyta > Magnoliopsida > Fagales > Fagaceae > Quercus > Quercus suber. The sequence goes on from NW_027069571.1 coordinate 1,005,049, forward strand.
AAAACCCCAAAAATTTCTAGAAAACCTAAAACCTAGGTCTAAATGCATGAAACGCATGAATAAAGAGAGATTAGAGAAGCACACAAGAGGGAAAATGCAAGGTTTAGGTCGAAATCCAAGTGGGGAAGATGAAGGGGTTGAAGGAAAAGTGTTTGGGAGAGAAAAAAAAAATGTGTCTGTTGAAGAGAAAAGGAGAGAAATGAACCAAATTTCATGCTGAAGCTATTTAAGGAAAACGAGTCTTGATGGATTGAGGATCTATCGAGATTCTTTCAAGTACTAATTCTCGACAGATAAATCGGTCGAGGTGCTGTCGAGAATCTGTCGATGGCAAAAGTGTTAGGATTAGTGCCCTTAAATCCTATTGTATGATGCTATGTATGATATTATGTATGACATTATGTATGACTTAATGTTGTGATTAATAAAGTTATTTTATTATTATCTAAAATCATGGTAACATGAATATTCAGACATTATCATATAGTTCATGAGATGCGTAGTATGTGATTTATGTGAAAAGTCATAGAAGATATAAATCACAAGTTCTTTGTAAACTCAGAATTTTAGTTCATAGTCGGTGATGAAATTAGGCATTTTATTTATGAAGACTATAACATATCAACTAAGATGATTTGTCTTGGTCATGGAAGTGGAAACTTCTAGTTGATATGTTGATATGTTTTAAAAGTTAAGACATATTGAACTGGATTACTGTGAGATTTATTATTCTCTTAACAACTGTCAAATGAATAATAAATCTTATGACTTCTATTTACATGAAATCTTAATCCTAAGAGAATAATGGACCTGATCATGAAGTGTAGGTTGCTTTGATATATCAAGAGTGAGATCTAAAGTCACAGTCAAAACTTCCGTATGTTGGGCAACCACATTTAGTATTGATGGAACATATATTCTCCATATGGAATTCATAGTCTCTTAACGGAAATATAAAATATTCCCTTGAGAGAAGTTTAATAGGTTTGGTTATTCAGAACGTTAGTCCTAACTACTTTAGTAAAGAGTTACAAAAGTATATATTTATGAAATTGGATTTCATAAATATATGATGAATAACTTAAAGGATTAAATCGGATACTCAAGAATTAAGATGTAGTAATCTACAAAGTGTTAGTCTACATTAATGATTTTGCATTACTATGAATATTTTATGAAGGGGTTGCATCTACAATAAAGTCTTGGAATATAATTTATTAATAAGGCCTAGAGTGCAATTATATTATATAGTGGTATTAAATATAACTAATGGTGATTTTGGACTTGTCAAGAATTGATAGAAAAGTCTGAGGCCCATTGGAGCTAAGTCTTATTTGTTCCCTTTTGATCCCACTCCAACCCACATACTAAAGTCCAATTGGAAAGGCCCAAAATGCTAGCCCAATTAGATAATCAGTTATAAGGAGAGAAACATACAGAATTTTGAGAAAGAATGAAATGGTTTGTATGTGAGTGTTGGAAACTCCCTAATTCTCCCTTGAAAACATTCACATATAACTGATTGAGAGACCACACTCCTTGGGCAAAAGTGGAATTGGAGTGAAGATTGAAAGTGTTTCCAAGTACTTCTAATCTTTGGTTTTGAATTTTACCGCACCAAGGTACACTCTTTTGTTCTTAAATTCTGAAATTTACGTAGTACATGTTATTAATTGCAAATGAAGTGGATCCACTAATTTTCCGTTGCATATGTTTTGTATGCGATGCAAACATGTGTTTTTTTTTTTTTTAATTGTTTTTTTTAAATAATTGGTATCAGAGTAGTCTTCTATTTTGAATATGAATAATATGTTTTGTGAGTTTTGGAACTGAGGATAATAATTTCATGTTGTCAGAAGATTATATATTTAATTTTCTACATAGTTGTTGAAATTATTGTTTGATGAAAACTGATATTGACATTATGATGTTGTTTAAATTCAATATTAAGTATGTTAAATTGAACTTTAAGGCTATAGCATCAATGGAATTTAGTTTTGATATCAATTCCTATCTATCATGTTCATATGATGGTTGTTTGTTCATGAAAAACTATTGAAAACTACCTTAGAAAAATTCTAGAAAATTCAAGTTTCACGAGATTCGATCAATCGAAAATTGCTTTTGATCGATCGATTGAAATAGTGGCCAATCTGCTTGATTCAATTGATGTTTGATTGCTAGTCAATTGATTGAATTTTCTTTTTCGATAAATCGATAAGCGATCGAGTACCAATCGAGCCAAGCAAATTGTCAATTCTGGTTCAATTGCTAGTCGATTGATCGAATTTTCTTTTTCAATCGATTGTGTACCAATCGAGCCAGGTAGATTGTTTTGTGACAATTTATATTTTTTTGACCGATTGAGATATACATTCGATCGATCGAAAACTGGGAATTTTGAATTTTTTCTAAGTGTTTTCACATGTATAAAGTGCAAGGCTATGTATAATGAGATTATGCGTGTTTACTAATTAAAAACCTTTAATTTAATATATCTAGTGGGAGAGAGATACAAGGGTTGGATCTCACGGCCTCCATTGTCGGTTCATAGTAGTATGAAATATATACTTTGTCTTTGCTTCGAGCTTAGCATTCCATGCGAAGAGTATTTATTTCATGGTCCTATAAGATTGAATTTCCAGATTTATAGTGGTTTGATCAAACACCTTGTCTTAGCCTTGAGCTTTCCATTCCATGTGGGGGGTGTTTTGTATCATGATACTACAAGATAAACCTGTTAAAGGAGATGAAATATGGCTACACATGATTCTAGACAATGGTATACACTAGACTAAATATTATAGTATCCTCTATTATGAGTTCTTACTATTATTATTTAGAGGCTAAATGTATAACGGCATATTATTAGTGTTTGATAAGAGTTATCATGATAGCACTAATAATGAGAATAGTTCTCAATCAATCATAGTATTTAATATTCACTCCATGCTGAGGGATATTGAATATGAGATTGGGTTGTTGTTGCATATATTATATTATGGTTTTTATATTATATTATATTCACTCCATGTTTATTGTTTTTAGATTTGATCATGACATCATTTAGCCCATTTATTACTATTCTTCATCAAAACAAACTGATTGGATCCAATTATGTTGACTAGAAAAGAAATTTGGACATTGTTCTTACTGATAAAGAGCATAAATATTTGCTTACTAAACCATGTCCTAAATTTCCATCATTAGATGCTCATCCTGAGGAAAAACAGTGATATGATCGTTGGCAGAAATCTAATGAGATGGCCAAATGCTACATCCTAGCATCTATCTCAAATATTCTACAGCATCAAATGCAAGATGTAGAACTAGTTTCAGACATTATGTTAAGTCTGAAGGAGATGTTTGGCGAGCAAGGCCGTTCTACAAGGCAAGAAACTATGAGGCAAATTTATAATATCAAAATGACTGATGGCACTTTAGTAAGGGAGCATTGTCTTAAGATGATCTCTAATCTAAATACACTGGAAGTTTTAGGTGCTGATATTGATGAAGAATCCCAAGTGGATATGATACTCTAGTCACTACCAAAATCATTCAAGGAATTCAGATTTAATTATAATATGAACAAAAAGATTTATTCATTGTCTAAATTAATGAATAAATTGGTAGCAGTGGAAGGCATTCTTGGTACATCCAGTGTTGATGCCAATATGGCTGAAACTTCTACTTCTCAACCTAAGTCAAAAGGCAAAGTTAAGAAGAAGAAGAAGGACTTCACCAAGCAAGATGGTAAATAAATTGTCTTAGGAGTTACCAATATGGGAATGAAAATCAAAGAAAAGTATTTCCATTGTGGTGAGAAATGACATTGGAAGAGGAATTGTCTGAAATTCAAAGTTGCCAATAATAAGGGTATTTTAAGTTCATTCCTCCTTGAAATATGTTTAGTACAAAATCCCACGGATTCTTGGTATGTGGATTCAGGTTATACTAATCATATCTGCAATTCTTTGCAGGGGTCCAGGAGACCAAAAAAACTGAATGAAGGGGAATTGTTTCTTACTTTGGCTAATAGGAGCAGAATACTAGTTGTAGTTGTTGGAGTGTTTAATTTATGTTTTAAGTCTAGGGTTTTAATATTGGAAGATTGTTTATATGTACCTAATGTTCGTAGAAATTTAATTTCTGCAACTTATTTAGAGAAACATGGATATTGTGTTATCCTTAAAGACTATGTTGTAATAAAGAAGGGTAAAGTGTTTATCTGTTATGGCAATATTATTGATGGCCTTTATATTTTAACTCATAATAAGCATGAATTATATAATTCTGAATTAGATAATAATTCACATGTGAAATCATTAGAGAGAAAGTTTCCTTCAACTAGTGATGCATATCTTTGGCACTTGCATTTGGTTCATATTAATTCAAATAGAATTCAAAGACTAATCAAAGATGGTCTCTTAGAGCCATTAGACTTTGATGGATTTCCAGTTTATGAATCTTGTTTGGAGGGTAAAATGACCAAACGACCTTTTAATGCAAAAGGTAGAAGAACCCAAGATTTGCTAGAACTAGTGCATTTAGATGAATATGGTCTTATGTCAACCCAAGCAAGAGGTGGCTATGAGTATTTCATTACATTCACTGATGATTATTCTAGATTTGGTTATGTGTACCTAATGAAACGGAAGTTCGAAGCTTTGTTCAAAGAGTTTAGGGCTGAAGTTAAGAATCAATTGGGTATACGCATTAAGGCCATTCGATCTGATTATGGTGGCGAATACCTTCTTGGAGATTTCAAAGATTACTTAACTGAAAATGGGATTGTATCCCAATTGATTGCACATAGAACTCCACAACAAAATGGTGTAGCAGAAAGAAGAAATAGGACTCTTTTAGATATGGTTAGTTCCATGATGAGTTATTTAACTCTACAAATTTCTTTTTGGGGATATGCCTTAAATACTGCAATGTATCTTCTGAATTTAGTACCTACGAAGTCTGTTCCTAAAACACCTGTAGAGTTGTGGATTAGGCGCAAGCCTAGTATGAGACATCTCCATATTTGGGGTTGTCCAGTACATGTGTTAAAAGGAAAGTCTGACAAGTTATAGTCTAAAACAAAAGTGATTTTCTTTGTAGTGTTTGTTAGTACAAATGCCAAATTCTTGGAAAATTACTATATGAATGATTATACTTCTAGAAGTAGAGTTGTTTTGGCTGAAATGAATGAACCTGTAATTGAAAAACCAATGGATGAAACTAGGGATGATGTGGTTGTATCGGATACACCACAAGATATTACTCATGAGATGGCTAGTACACAGGTGCCTCGTCGTAATGGGAGGATTGTTAGGCCACCTATAAAATTTATAGGTCTAGGAGAAACTTATGAAGTTATCTCAAAAGAGGTCAAAACTGATCCTTACACTTATGAAGAGGCAATGAATGATATAGATGCACATCATTGGGTTAAAGCTATGGAATCTGAATTAGATTCAATGTATTCCAATCAAGTTTGGGATCTTGTAAAGGTGCCTAACGACATTAAACCTGTTGGTTGCAAATGGGTTTACGAGAGGAAGAGAGGGATAGATGGAAATGTTGAAACCTTTAAAGTAAGGCTAGTGGCAAAAGGGTATACACAAAAAGAAGGTAATGATTATGAAGAAACCTTTTCACTAGTAGCAATACTTAAATCTATTAGAATTCTCTTATCCATTACTGCTCATTATGATTATGAGATTTGACAAATGGATGTCAAGACTACATTTCTTGATGGCAATCTTGAAGAGGAAATCTATTTGATGCAACCGAAAGGTTTCATAGCAAAGAACCAAAAGCATATGATATGCAAGTTAAAAAGGTCCATTTATGGACTTAAGCAAGCATTTAGGTCATGGAACATCAGATTTGATCAAGCAATCAAATCATTTGGTTTTGAACAAAATCTTGATGAACCATGTGTGTACAAAAGACATTGAGATAAAGTAGTAATGTTTCTAGTGCTTTATGTTGATGATATTCTACTCATTGGAAATGATGTAGGAGTAATGTCATCAGTAAAGGCTTCGTTGTCAAGCCAATTTGATATGAAAGACTTTGGTGAGGCTAACTTTATTCCAGGGATCAAGCTTTGGCAAGATTGTAAGAATAAGATGTTAGGCTTATCACAAGCTGGATATACAGATAAGGTTCTAGAACGGTTTAGCATGCAAAAACTCCAAGAAATGATTGCTTCTTTTTAGACATGGAATTTCACTATCTGATGACCAAATGCCTAAGACTCAGATGAAGAAAATATGATGAGACAAATTCTTTATGCTTTTGTTGTGGGAAGCCTCATGTATGCCATGCTATGTACTAGACCAGATATCTGTTATTCAGTTGACATGGTCAGTCGTTATCAATCAAATCTAGGACCAAAACATTGGCAAGCCATAAAGCATATTCTCAAGTATCTAAGGAGAACGAGAGATTATATGCTTTTTTACCGGTGCGAGGATTTGATTCCCATTGGTTATACAAATTCAGATTTTCAATCAGATCTTGATTTTAGAAAGTCCACTTTAGTTTGTGTATTCGCCTTGGGAGGTGGAGCCATAAGTTGGAGGAGTGTTAAGCAATCTTGTATTGCGGACTCCACCATAGAAGCTGAATATGTTGCTGCTTGTGAAGCAGCAAACGAAGTTGTTTAGCTTAAGAAATTCCTTTTTGATCTTGGTGTTGTGAGAATGGAACAAGTTCCTATCACATTGTTTTGCGACAATAGTGGAATGATTGCATAATCCAAAGATCCAAGGAATCATAAGAAAGGAAAGCACATTGAGAGAAAGTACCACATCATTCGAGACATTGTTGCTCGTGGAGATGTAGTCGTAACATAGATAGATAGTGCAAATAATCTAACAGATCCCTTTACCAAAGTCTTTCCTGAAAGGACTTTTGAGTCACATTTGGAGGGAATGAGAGTTAGATTAGTGCACAATAATCTTTAGGGTAAGTAGGAGATTGTCAGGATTAGTGCCCTTAAATCCTATTGTATGATGCTATGTATGATATTAGGTATGACATTATGTTTAACTTAATGTTGTGATTAATAAAGTTGTTTTATTATTATCTAAAATAATGGTAACATGAATATTCAGACATTATCATATAGTCCATGAGATGCATAGTATGTGATTTATGTGAAAAGTCACAGAAGATATAAATCACAAGTTTTTTGTAAATTCAGAATTTTAGTTCGTAGTTAGTGATGAAATTGGGCATTTCATCTGTGAAGATTATAACATATCAACTAAGATGATTTGTTTTGATCATGGAAGTGGAGACTTCTAGTTGATATGTTGATATGTTTTAAGAGTTAAGACATATTGAATTGGATCGCTATAAGATTTACTATTCTCCTAATGACTGTCAAATAAATAATAAATCTCACGACTTCTATTTACATAAACTCTTAATCTTGAGAAAATAATGGACATGATCATGGAGTGTAGGTTGCTTTGATATATTAAGAGTGAGATCTAAAGTCACGGTCAAAACCTCAGTATATTGGGTAACTGCATTTAGTGTTGATTGAAAATATATTCTCTAAATGGAATTCATTGTCTCTTAACGGAGATATAAAATATTCTCTCGAGATAAGTTTAATGGATTTGGTTATTTAGAACGTTAGGCCTAACTACTTTAGTAAACAGTTACTAAAGTATATATTTATGAAATCTACTAAAGTATATATTTATGAAATTGGATTTCATAAATATATGATGAATAACTTAAAGGATTAAACTGGATTCTCAAGGATTAATCTACAAAGTGGCAGTCTACATTAATGACTTTGCATTACTATGAATATTTTATAAATGGGTTGTAAGTACAATAAAGTCTTAGGATATAATTTATTAATAAGGTCTAGAGTGCAATTATATTTATAAGGTGGTATCAAATATAATTAATGGTAACTTTGGACTCGTCAAGAGTTGACAGAAAAGTCTAAGGCCCATTGGAGCTAGAGTTTTATTTGTTCTATTTTGGTCTCACTCCAAGCCACATACTAAAGCCCAATTGGAAATGCCCAAAAGGCTAGCCCCATTAGATAATTAGTTATAAGGAGAGAAGCATTCAGAATTTTGAGAAAGAATGAAATGGTTTGTATGTGAGTGTTGGAAACTCCCTAATTCTCCCTTGAAAACATTCACATATAACTGATTGAGAGACCACACTCCTTGGGCAAAAGTGGAATTAAAGTGAAGATTGAAAGTGTTTCTAAGTACTTCTAATCTTTGGTTTTGAATTTCACCACACCAAGGTAGACTATTTTGTTCTTATATTCTAAAATTACAAAAAGTACCTCAATTGATCAAACAACTATCATCTAGGCAAAACCTTTCTCGATGGATCGAGAATTTGTCGAGAAGCTATTGAGACAAATTCCAAAAAGCTTCGATGGATTGAAAAAGCATTAAGATCTGTCGAGAAAAGATGTCCAAAGATCTCGATAGATAGTTATCTGTCAAGATCTGTCGAGAAGTTGTCAAGCTAGATAAAAACAGGTTTTTCAAAGAGAGGAAAAACACATAGAAATGAATGCAATCAAGCAAGCTATTCAACCAAAGATCCAAACAACATTTTAAGCTTTCAAAAACATCTCTCAACAAGAAAAAAATAAAGCATTCATAGATCTAAAACACACACACACACACTAAACAAGTCTAACTAATTTTATATTTCAAAAACAAGTTAAGATAGTTTAGTGAGTATACATTAACACATGTATCCCTTGTGATGGCCAAATCATATTATACCTACACATGTATCAAAAGTAGCAAAGAATTTGCATGTTTTGTGTGAAAAAAATCGCAAGTTTGCGTAAGTATCTCATGTTATGACGATTTGTGATATGATAAAATCAATTTATCTCACACACAATCATAACTACTTGATGGAGACTATTACCTTCGAGGTATATCCTATTACTCCCATATCTCCTAGAAATACGTTTGCAACCATATTTAAAAGCATTCTGATTCTTTTTGCTTTTTTATTTTTTGCATATATCTTTTTTCTTTTAAGCATATCATGCATGGGCATATAAGAGAGAGAAGAAATACTTAATTATGTTAAGCCTTAAACATCACAATTTTGCTATACGGAAGCATACAAATGTTATCCATGATTGGAGGGCTTTAGTGGTGAGATGGTTATTTATGCCGTTCTCTTAGGATTTTTTAGTCATTCCCGTTAAAAAGAGTGATATGAGTGTTAAGTACAAGAGATTACTTAATCTTACTCATCACAAACACGAGCCACAAAACTCACTTGCTTAGTTGTGCATTGAGATGCTTATCTAAGTTATAAAAGATACAAAGTTTAGAAAACTTTATTTCAATGGCCATCCAAGGTACACAAGTACCAATGTACACAAAACACACACTATTTTTGTATTTTTCTGATTTTCCAATTTTTTTTTTAAATTTTTATGAAAAATAAAATAAAGTAAAACTGAAAACAAACAAACAAAAACATGTTAAACGAAGTATATCATAAAACTAGACTGACTCAAAGCAATAAAGCAAAACACATAAGTAATGTATAAACAAAAAGAGGAAGAGAGAGAGAGAGAGAGAGAGAGAGAGAGAGAGAGAGAGTGACTAAATCACTTTAAGCCTCTTTCCTTCCACATCTTGGAAGAACTTTTTCGTTGAGCAAACCTTTGATCCGGCGGTGAGGGGGAAGAATTGAAACCGTTCAAGTTCGAAAGGAACATGAGGGCCTTAAGAAGATCTCCAAGAGGAGCAAAAGAGGATGGAAACTGATTTTGGTTTCCAGATGAGATCATACTGTTGCTTTGTTGAGTGGCTAACCACTTGTAAGAATTTGGACTAGTATGCCTTGAACCTCCACAGTGATGACAGAGATGCTGCTTCTTCTGTTTAGACTTTTGGTTATTACCCTTCTTAGTCCTAGGGTTTCTAGTCTCTTTCTTTTCATGTTTAGGGGGTGCTCCTAAAATTGATTTGCCCTTATCTACATTCTCACTAGCTATATCAGTTTTACATTCATTATTCTCAGAATTAATATTATTAGTAGATGAGACAAACACAGTAGTATTAGAAGAAGCAATATTAGGAGAAGATAAATCATATCCCAAATTGGTTCTATCAGAAGCAGATTTCTAAAAGCTAAGCATCTCACCAAGCTTTGCACTGGAAGTCCTCTCCAATTGAGCTCTAACTTGAAATAGCTCCGCTTCAAGCTTCTTGGTCTTTTCAGCCAAGAAATTGTTCTCAAACCGCAGTGCTCCAATAGTCTAATTAGCTTCGTCAAAATTTGTGGAAAGCTCTTCTTGATCAAGTTCCACATCACTTAGCTTCTTGGTGGCTAGCCTTTATAGTTTCTCATGCTTCTTAGAAACCTTGTACAATTTTTTATAGGCAATATGGATGTCATCTTGATCATCCATTTTCTCAAACTCAGAGTCCACCAAGTCCTCTTCATCATCTATTGTTTCTGAAACCCCATCTATAGGATCAACTGTAACAATGAAGGCATTCAAGGTTCCCTCGTCATCATTGTCATCTGAATCATCCTTAGGCTTGATGTCACTCAAGGTAGCAGCAAGGGCCTTGCTTTTTGCAATATTCTTGAGATAAGTTGGAAATTCTTGTTTCATATGTCCAAAACCTTGACATCCAAAGCATTTTGGTCTGGAGGTAACAGTGTACTGACCGCCTTCCTTTGCATCCTTATTTCCTTTGTCTTAGTTCTTGAACTGAGATGAACTAGACTGCTTACGATCTTTATCAAATCCCTTTGTATTAGCATTCTTCATGAACTTTTTGAACTGCCTCGTGATATAGGATTTCATTTTAGAATCTTCATCATTAGAAGACTCATCAGTATCACTACTTTTGACCTTCAAAGCTATGCCCTTACTCTTGCTTGATTTCCTTATCCTAGTCAAACCTAATTCATGGGTTTGCAAGTTGCCAACCAACTTTGTTAAAGGAATTTTGTCAATATTGTCGATGCCTTGCCTCGATCTTTGGCAGCGGAGAGAAAACTGCCGCCGCTGTGGGCCTTCGTTCGACCACCCGCCATGGCGATAGCTCGCGCACGTACTGGGCCCGTTGAAGGCCCCTCTCGATGTGAATGTGTATGGTTTGCGCGAAGTTTTGGGTGCTCTCTCACTCGGTGGAGGGAGATAGGTCTACCTTTGGTTTTATGGCGGGAATCTAGGCCAAATTTTAGGTGATTACCAAAGATAAAATGGAGTCACCACCAATCATTGGGTTTTTCTAAAGTATGATTGGTCACCTGTTTCTAGTTGATTTTATTACCAATCCTAGGTTAAAAAAAATATCATTTTCCCTAATCCAATATGGATGGCAAAAATTCTTGATTCTTAGATCCGGAAGTTTGGTTACGTGTGGGGAAGGTGTTAGGTACCCCACAATACCTGTCCCAAGGACAGTCCTTTGTTTTGATAAGACCTTAATTTTTGGTAATTGGCAATAAAAACTTGATTTTGGCATTGGCTTTTGGGGCTTTGCATGTATGGTGGTTTAAGGTTTTGGCTTTTGAAAGGGTGTGGTCCTAATCTATGCTTTCCTAAGGCCTTCGAGCATAGTGCAAGATTTCCATCATGAAAATCTGGTGAGAAGTCGCCTTACTTTTGCAGTGAAAATTAGGCATTGCTAGCCTTAAGTGACACAGATCGCAACAATCACACCAGAAAGGGGCAAGCAAGTATATATATATATATATATACATGCATCATGCATAATGCTAGCACACAGAGTAGGAAAGAACATGCCTACATCCCTATAGTATGGCCCAAAATATAGGTGCAAGAAAATAAACAGGGGTCACCATACTCTAGAGATGAGGACAAATAGTACAAAGCATGATATACCTAATACAAACCATCTAAGGGAGAAAGGGAGGAGGAAAGAGGTGGTTTAAAGAGTACATAACCAAAGGGAAAAGGCTAAACTCCTAATCCTATTGACTGTAGTCACTTGGCTCAACCATGTGCTCGCGTTCTTGCCCTTTTTGCTTGTGCCTAGAAGATCATGCCCTAGCTCCATGTGTCCTCGCTCCTTATGTGTACATGCAAGGGCAGAGACATGAAAACTAGTAGACAAAAAGAAATGGAAGGAAAAAGCGTAGATAAAAGCACAAGGTTGCAAAGCAAAAAAGTAAGATAGATATGGCAAGTGCAGCATGTGACAAAAGCAAGAAAGCTAACCAACAAGTAAAAAGGGCAAACAAGCAAGGAAACACACAAAAAGGGGTGTTCGTGAGGGACAAATGTAGTTTTGGATTGAATGTCCATGACTTCATTGTGTTGAAGCATGGACGACACACTAGCAAGCAAGACTCATGCATGAACATATAAGCAAGCATGTAAAGATGCATAGAAAGCCAACAGGTGGCACAAACAAGCATTGTAAGCATATCATCACATGGTGTGGAAAGGGGAGAGGTATGCATGAAGTAATTGGCATCACGAATATGCCTCCTAAGTGGTTACATCCAGATAAGGCCTCAAGGGCGTCAAATGTAACCACACAAGCACAACCCACTAACGGCGTTAAGCATACCAAAGCCTAGGACTAGAGAGGCTAGTATGGAAGATAAAACATAGAAGCAAGCAAGCATAGACATGCAAACGGGTGATCCAAACCCTTTGATATGGGCCAAGGTATATGGATGATGACAAAGACCATAGCATCTAGATTGAGTCTGAACCACATGGACAAAACGCAAGAAAGAAAGGTAAAGCAACAAAAGGGCTACAATAGCACATGGCAAGACAAACATAGCCTAGGTCTAAGCACACAAACATGGCACGGAGCACACAAGCACATGGAAGATGGCATAGAGCAAGTAGAGCAAAGATTTAAACACACGAGCATGTAAGAACATAGATTTGGACATGTAAGCATGTGAAAACCAAGATCCGAGCATGCAAGCATGTAAAAATGTAGATCTAGGCATAGGCATGGCAACACATGTGTGAACATGTGAAAGCTAGCACATAAACATGAAAGAACATGAATCTAAGCATATAAGCATGTACAGATGCGGATCTAAGCATGAAACATGGCAAAAAGCATATGAGCACATAGATCTGAGCAAAGCATAACCAAAAACATGGTATCAAGAATATGAGCACATAACCCTAACATCAATGCAAAGCAAAGAGAGAAATGAAGCATAGGAAACATGGCATAAAACCCTTAGAATGTAGATCTAAACATATAAGCATGTAAGGACATAGATCTAAGCACAAAACATAGCATAAAAACCCTAAGCATGTAGATCTAAACATATAAGCATGTGAGCAAGCATAAAAGAACACAGATCTAGGCTATGAACATGCTAGAAACAAGGTAAAGCAAGAAACATGTCAAAGAAAGCAATAAAGCATATTATCCTGGCAAAAAGAGCAAGAACATGCTAGGAAAAAGATTTAGAAGGTTAGGGGTGTGTATGATAGCTAAAAACCTACATCCATGGCCCTAAACCCCGAACCCAAAGTGTAGAACCAAGGAAAGGAAGATTGAGTGCAAAAGCAATACCTTGTGTTCTTGGTGAAAGGGGAAGAATCAAGAGACTTTAATGTGTTTTTGGGTGTTTGGGAGAGATAAAAAAATGTAGTGAGCAGTTGGGTAGAAGGAAAATTTTAGAAAAATGTGTGTCCTCCTTGTCTGGGGCATGCCTGGGGCTATTTATAGCCTCAGGCATGAAAATCGAGGCAGCGACCATTATAAGGCCATCAGCGGCCTTTCAATGGTTGCTGACCTCAATCCTCCTCTGATCGGGTTGATCTTGACTCCTTTGATAGGTCTTGATTTTCAGCTTCTAAAAAGGTATGGAACTCAAAAATCCAACAGTTAGATCAAAAGTTATGGCTTTCGGAAGTTTGCAGTGCATCGATCAGTGCGTCATTCCAGTTTTCGTGATATCTTGACCATTCTATCTCCAAGTTTGACCCAAGAATAGTCGTTGGAACGAGAATTTGATAATCTTTGCAATGGCATTGGTTTCAACCCGTTCTAGTAGCCGAATCAAAATTAGGATTTTTGGACCCACCCAAGATCGACTTTGGGTCAAACTTGGTCAAACTCAATCAAAGTTGGTAAAAATCTCTAAGAAGCTCAAGTTTGAAGTAAAAATGTGAAAAATGTCCTTTTGTGAGCAGGGGTATTTTGATCATTTTCGCAGAAAAAGTCACTTCAAGTACTTCGGTGCCCGAATGGGTTATGCTATGTCGTTCTAGATATTCTCATGATTCCATAGAGAGAAAATAATATTTTTGGATTTTCAAAGGCCTGGCATGCAAATCGAGAGTGGACAAAATACAGAATCAATAGCTACCCCTTCTTTATCTGATATCTCAAGCGCAATGAGAGGTGTTGGATAAAGAATGTGATTTCAGATTTTGTTGCCCCTAAATTTGCTTTCGGTGACTGCTCATGGATTGAGACCAGACCTTACTTGCTTGGCCCGACCTATTGCTGCTGTTATTGGAATATTTTCCAGATGTGCCTCTGAGCTCTAGGAGAGGAGAAGGGAGAGAGATTTTTTTTTTTTTTTGGGTTGATCAGGTCAGCATTGACCAGTTAACATTGACCGAGTTAACATTGCTCGACAGGTTTAGAAGGGCCGTTGAGCAGCCCAAGCCCTATAAAAGGCCTTTTGGGCCCCATTTTTGTCTCATTTCTCACCCCCTCTCTACTCCTCACTCTCTACAAAAATTCCTAGAGTGCTCAAGGCTTAACGGGTCCTTCCTTTCAACTTCAGTTTGCCACTTCAGTTTGCTGCTTCATCTTTTCTGCCTTTGAGGCTAGTGTCCATTTTTTCTTCTTCTCTTACTTTTTTTGCAAATAGTTAGCACCAGTACTACTAAAGATGCATGCTAGTATTTATTTTTTATTTTTGGAACTTTTATGAGCACATATTTTTTGCCATTATTTATGCCATGCTATCTTAGGAAAATGCACAAATATATTTTTTTTCTTTTTTTTTCTTTTTTTTTTTAAAAAATTTTTTATATGTGGGTGCGACATATGCGGGAATTTAAATTTTGAAAATAAAATGCGGGATATGGGTAAGGAGGCTTACCTGGTAGACAAGGATAACGAAAATGTGATTCGGATTTTCTCGAACGAACGTGGGCCCGGGGACACGTGTCACTGGTTCACCCACCATAGATTAGGAGTTTGGAAAATTTCTTGAATAAATGTGAGCCCGAGGACACTTGTCATCAGTTCACCCACTATAAGATACCAGCCTAGAGACGCTTGTCGCTAGTTCACCTGCTATGAAATGTGAGCCAGAGGACGCTTGTTGTCGGCTCACCCACTGTAGGATATGAGCCTAGAGACACTTGCCACTAGTTCACCCGCCATGAAATGGGAACAATAATCTGCCTTTTGTGAGATCATATGTTTGACATAGACCTGCATAACATGTTTAGGAAAAAGTGTTAGTTTATCTGCATTGCAATTTAACTCATGGGCTTACCACTTATGTCTGAATTTCTTGTTGTTTTATAGATCATGTTTAGGAGGGCCAGTTCTAAGAAAGATCGAGGGAAGGCCCCTAAGTATGCAACGTCCCAGGGGGACGGTTCTTCTGATGATGAGACCGCCTCGGTTGGCGAGTAGGCGGCTCGGGTTTTGCAAAGCCATTTTGATTGTGGGGGTGACGACCCAAGTCTACTAGTGGCATACCTATGGAGACCAAGTCTAGGAGATGGCAGTCAGTTGAGACAACCAGTGCCTCATCTAAGTCCTACACTGTTTCTAACAGGACGACTTCACAATGCAGGCTGGTTAGAGGGAGGAGAGCCTCTGAAGGAGCAGAGAAAGATGATGACATCCTTCTTGACATAGATGAGGTCTTTGCTGGGCCCGAGGTCTTGCCAGAGTTTAGCGCTTGGGGGCATAGTTTAAGACTAAGGTTTCCACCGCACTAGGCCGGGGTCGACACTCGCACTCAAACCATAGATAGAGACATCCAAGACACTCACCTTTAGCATGGGCTAAGGGATCATCCTTCTGCACCAGCGCAGAGGGGAAAGGTATGTTGCTGATAAGTGTAATTTTTACATGATTTTTATTATCCTCTTATTTATTAAAATTGTTAGTTTTCCTTTTTTTTTTTTTTTTTTCTTTTGATTTGCTTTGATTTTTTATTTATTTATTTATTTATCTATTCATTTGAGTTTGAACGATTGAGAAGATTTCAGATTAATCCACATCTTGTGGATGTAAATCGGTTGATTGAAGACCCAATTAATTTAAGTCCAATTCGCATTAGGATTCCAGCCCGCACATCAGTTAGTATTTTTAGCATAACTTTCGGCTCAGATGTCCAATTGAAATGATTCAAGTTGAACTAGAAAGTTAACTTAAAGGGCTACAACTTTGTATTTTACCAAGAACCCGAATTCTGATGTTAAATGGGTCAAAATTTTCGGTTAAATGAAGCCTAAAAATCTGGGATTTCCTCCAAACAAGAATTCAACTTGTAATAGGATTCCTTGACCTATTTAAAGGCTCTTTAGGGAAAATTCAAGGGGGACCGCATTGAAGAATATTTTTTTGGGAGTCTTTCTGAGGAGGAGGATCTGAGGACAAAGGTGAGAGCTTCATGTTGATCAACCAATTCAGATGAAAGACATAAGTTTTATTTGTTTTCTTTTCAATTTTATTATGAACTAAATTTTATTTTCTAGAGCAGTGATGTAGTTTAGCAATGAACACAGAATTTATTTTTTGAGTTATTTTATGTTTAATATTTCCATGATTGAGTGTTTAATTCTTATTCTTAATGCTTACTATTTTTTTTTTTTTTATGAATTATTGTTTGATCAATTGAATTACAATGAGACCGAGAGGTGATTTGTTATTTTAGTTCTAGAATTAAACACCATTAGTTGAGCGAAAGTAGAGATGCTTTACCGTGATTAGTGTGATTTTTCAAAAAATTCAAAATTCGTAATAAGTCCCCAATTAATTAGATTCACATAGAGATATAGAATTGTTATTTGAAAATATTTTTGATATTATTCAAGAGAAGATATTGAATACTTAAGGAATTTTTAATCATCAATGGGAAATTATTAGAATTTAATAATTAGGAAGAATAAATTGTGTGGGATTTGTTAGGTGAAATCAAATGCTCTAGATCCATTCTTATCATATTTTTACACTGCTAGAGTTTTATGCTCTGTTAATTCTTTTTATTTGTAGATTTATTTTTATTAAATAGTTTAACTTAATTCAGATAGTAGAACGTTCCTTTTATTTTCAATTTTCCAAATAGTAATTAATTTAGTGAATTTCAGTATTCAATAACATAGTTAATCCCTTTGGGTTCGACATTCATTTTCTAAAAAAACACTATACTACTTGTTACGATTCTGTGCGCTTGCAGATTATTTTACGCGAACAAGTTTTTGGCACCGTTGCCAGGGATTAACTATTTGTTATTGATATTGATACTAGCTAGATATTTACTACTTTGGATTTTATTTCACTTATTCAAAAATTAAAAAAAAAATTTAATTAGTGCATTTGAGTTTGTTTTCTTTCTTTTCAGGAATTAGAAGTGCATGCCCCGATCTAAACTATTAAAGCATACACTCTTTGATCCTGAAATTGAACGAACCTTACGTTAGCTCAAGAAAGAAAAGAAGGAAAAGGCCAACACATCTCTATCTAATATGGCCGATCAAGAGGAAAAGGCATTAAGAGATTATGCTATGCCCTCGGTCAATGGAGCTACATCAAGCATAAGGAGGCCAGCCATACAAGACAATAATTTTGAGATCAAGCCGGCCATCATTTAGATGATACAGCAGACTGTCCAGTTCGGGGGGCTATCACAAGAGGATCCTAATGTCCATATTGCAAATTTCTTGGAAGTTTGTGATACTTTTAGACATAATGGAGTGATAAATGATGCGATTCGACTAAGGCTTTTTCCCTTCTCACTTAGGGATAAAGCAAAAGTTTGGTTGAATTCTTTGCCATATGGCATCATTACTACATGGGAGGAGTTGGCACAAAAATTCTTAGCAAAATATTTCCCTCCCGCAAAGACAGCAAAGCTAAGGAATGATATCACCACGTTCATCCAATTTGAGGGTGAATCATTATATGAAGCATGGGAGAGGTACAAAGATTTATTGCAAAGGTGTCCTCATCATGACCTTCCAGCATGGCTTCAAGTGCAAACATTCTACAATGGTCTAGGAGCTAGAGACAGGTCTATGGTTGATGCAGCAGCTGGTGGAGCGTTAATGAGTAAAACTCATGAGGCAGCCTATGAACTTTTGGAAGAATTGGCATCCAACAACTATCAATGGCCTACAAAAAGAGCAATGCCAAGAAAGACAGCTGGAGTTTTAGAACTTGATTCTATTACTTCATTGGCGGCACAAATGGCAACTTTGTCTCAACAACTAAGTAAAATGAATGTTAATGCTATTCAAACTAATGTTGTTTGTGATCATTGTTCAGGAAATCATTCAAGTGTCGACTGCCAAGTGGGAAATCCTTTTTCCCAATCGAGTTATGGACAAGCAAATTACGTGTCAAATCTTCAACATCAAAATAATCCATACTCGAACACGTACAATCCTGGATGGAGGAATCACCCAACTTCTCATGGAGCAATAACCAAGGGCAAGCTAAACCACCTCAGCAATTTCCACAACAAGAGAAGAAGCTGACACTTGAGGACATGTTCATGCAGTACATGTAAAAGATAGATGTGGTGATCCAAAACAACTCAGCTTCAATCCATAATCTTGAGGTGCAGATCTGTCAACTCTCAAGCATGCTCACATAGAGGACTGCTGGAACTTTGCCAAGCAACACTGTCACCAATCCGAAAGAACATGTAAAGGCAATATCATATGAGGAGCCAATATCATATGTGGATGAACATATGAGGAGCCAAAAGTAACAAATGCCAAACAAGATGAAGCTATAGATAATGAGGAGTCAAAGATGAAGGAAGCTGAGTCAGAGATGAAAGAAGTGGAGCAAGCTGAGAAAACTAAGGAGAATGAAAGAGCTTCAAAATTCAAAGAATCCAGGGAAGTTACTTTTGAGACTTATTCTCCTTCAATTTATGATCCACCAATTCCTCTTCCACAAAGATTAAGAAAAAATAATGTGGATGATCAGTTTTCTAAATTTCTAAGTATATGTAAGCAATCGCATATTAATATTCCTCTCATTGAAGCTTTGGAACAAATGCATAAATATGCTAAATTTTTTAAGGATATTATATCAAAGAAGCAGAAATTGGAGGAGCATGAAACAATAATGCTGATAGAGGAGAGTAGTGCAATCTTACAAAAGAAGTTGCCGCCTAAGCTGAAAGATTCAAGGAGTTTCACTATCCCTTGCACTATAGGAAAATCTTATTTTGATAGAGTTTTATGTGATTTAGGGGCAAGTATTAATCTAATGCCTCTCTCTGTTTTCAGGAAATTGGGTCTTGGAGAAGTAAAGTCGACCACTATCTCTTTACAATTGGCGGATAGATTTATTAAATATCTAAGAGGAGTCATTGAGGACGTATTAGTAAAAGTTGACAAGTTCATCTTCCCGGTTGACTTCATTGTCCTTGATATGGATGAGTACGAGGAGATCCCTTTGATATTGGGTTGATCTTTCCTTGTGACGAGGAGAACCTTAATTGATGTCCAATAAGGAAAACTTGTTTTGAGGGTCGGAGAGGATGAGGTCACTTTTGTTGTATTTAAGCCTATGAAATTTCCTTCTGAGATACATTCTTGTTTTCAAATAAGTGACCGAAACATAATCATGGCCGATGAAACTTGTGCAATTGATTTTCTAAAGTTACCACTTGGGGTATGTCTTACTCGCTCTACACCTGTTAAATTCAATGATGAAGAGGTTAAAGAGTGTGAAAGATATTTGGAGGCTACACCACTCTTTCCTCCTTCAATGCAACCAAAAGTAGAAGACTTAAAATCATGTCAGCCAACATCTCCACCAGAGGAACCACCTAAACTTGAGCTCAAACCGCTTCCATCAAATTTAAGGTACGCTTTCTTAGGCCAAGACTCTACTTTTCCAGTTATTATTAACAGTTCTTTGAGTGATGTAGATGAGGAAAAGTTGCTGAGAATCTTGTGGGAACACAAAATGGCTTTGGGTCGGACCATCTCTGACATCAAAGGAATTAGTCCTTCAATTTGAACACACAAGATTTTAATGGAGGATAAATATAAGCCAATTGTCCAACCCAGAGAAGATTGAATCCATCAATGAAAGAAGTGGTGCATAAAGAAGTGTTGAAGCTATTAGATGCCGGAATTATTTATCCTATCTCGGACAATGCATGGGAAAGCTGCGCTCTCGGTGGTCAGGACCATTTGTGGTAACCCAAGTTTTTCCCTATGGGGCGGTTGAAGTCCATCATGAACAAAAAGGGACATTTAAAGTAAATGGATAGAGATTAAAACCCTATAGGGATGGAGACTTTAACTCAGAAAAATGCTCCATCAATATCATCAGTAAAAAAGGATGAGAGGATAATGTCTAGCTACAGACGTTAAATAAAGCACTTTTGGAAGGCAACCCAAGTTTTTTTTTTTTTTCTTATTTTTTTATTCTTCCATTTTGTAGGAATAAAGAGACCAAAGAAATCTTCAATGGGTACACGGCTGGACCTCAAGGAAAAATATTCAATTAAAAATCAGGGGAGCATCTCTTCTCCTTTCTCATTCTTTTAATTAGTTTTTCTTCCTTTTTCCCATTGAGGACAATGTGAAATTTAAGTTTGGGAGAAGGGAATTTATTTTATTTATTAAAAAAAAAAATTGCCTATGATAAGGATATGGTTGAAAATTCTTATAATTTTTAAGAATCATTCTCCTTGCTTAAGTCCAGTTGTTAATTCTTTACTTGATCTTGTTTAATTTGATATGATCATTAGTCATTGTGCATACCTAGAGAAATTTTATGTGAATTTTGTAAATTTGGATGATCTCTACTTATTCTAGAACTTGTTGAATTATTCTCATGGAGAAATCTTATACAGAATATTACTTGGGAAGTGATCTAGGCATTCTTTGAATTGATTGAGCCTTTCAAGCTTACCTCTTTATTATCTTTATCCCTAGTTACCCAATTGATCTATTCTTAAACTGGGTTGAAGAAAAGAGAACAATTTATGAGTGTTTAAAGAAAAAAAAAAAAGAAGAAGAAGAAGAAGAAGAAGAAGAAGAAGAAAATTGTACAAAGTTCCATTTACTCCAATGTTTTGAGTTGCTTCGTAACTAGGGGTATTCATTACCAATGTTTACTCTTACGTCAAACCGGAACTTGAAATATGAGTATACAAAAGCACTTCAAGTTTGTGACTTGTTGAGTAACTGGGTACATCCATCACAAATGCCTACATTCATGTCAAAAGATAAGTGACGACTTGAAAAAAAAAAAAAAAGTTGATGAAGAGAGGTATTTTGAGATATTCAAAGGACTGAGAAAAATTTATATTTTAGAAGTGAGAGTGCTCTATTTGCTTAAACCTTATCTTTTCTTTATAGCCCTCACCATAGCCATACATCACAAGCCTAATAAAGACCTATTGATCCTGGATAATATTTTGTTTCATATTAGTGGAGAGTGATTTAAAAAGCAAGCTTATGGAGTTTTTAGAGATCTGTACTTATTTATTTGTTTGTATAAAACTATCCGGGAAGCTAATGATGAAGTGAGAATGATAATGCGATGGAGTTGAGTTTTGAATTAACTTTTGGACTTGATTAATTTGGAATGATTCCTTTGAATTATAAGTTTTATTTAAAATTTATGAAGCAAAGCTTGTTCTAGTTGTTTTTTTTCCTCGAGGACTAGCAAAGTTTAAGTTTGGGGGAATTTGATAAGTGTAATTTTTACATGATTTTTATTATCCTCTTATTTATTAAAATTGTTAGTTTTCCTTTTTTTTTCTTTTGATTTGATTTGATTTTTTTATTAATATTTATCTATTCATTTGTGCTTTGAAGGATTGAGAAGATTTCAGATTAATCCACATCTTGTGGATGTAAATCGGTTGACTTGAAGACCCAATTAAATTTAAGTCCAATTCAGATTAGGATTCCAGCCTGCACATTAGTTAGTATTTTTAGTATAAAGTTTGGCTCAGATGTTTAATCGAGATGATTCAAGTTGGGCTGGAAAGTTAACTTAAAGGGCTACAACTTTGTAGTTTTCCAAGAGCCCGAATTATGATGTTAAATGGGCCAAAATCGTCGGTTAAGTGAAGCCCAAAAATCTGGGATTTTCTCCAAACAAGAATTCAACTTGTAATAGGATTCCTTAATCTATTTAAAGGCTCTTTAGGGTAAATTCAAGGGGGGCCGCATTGAAGAATATTTTTTTTGGAGTCTTTCTGAGGAGGAGGATCTGGGGACAAAGGCAAGAGCTTCATTTTGATCAACCAATTCAGATGAAAGACATAAGTTTTATTTGTTTTCTTTTCAATTTTATTATGAGCTAAATTTTATTTTCTAGAGCAGTGTTGTAGTCTAGCAATGAACACACAATTTATTTTCTAAGTTATTTTATTTTTAATATTTCCATGATTGAGTGTTTAATTCTTATTCTTAATGCTTACTATTTTTTTTTATGAATTATTGTTTGATCAATTGAATTACAATGAGACCGAGAGGTAATTTGCTATTTTAGTTCTAGAATTAAACACCATTAGTTGAGCGAAAGTAGAGATGCTTTACCGCGATTAGTGTGATTTTTCAAAAAATTCAAAGTATGTAATGATTCTCCAATTAATTAAATTCACATAGAGATGTGGAATTATTATTTGAAGATATTTTTGATATTATTCGAGAGAAGATATTGAATACTTAAGGAATTTTTAATCATCAATGAGAAATTATTAGAATTTAATAATTAGGAAGAATAAATTGTGTGGGATTTGTTAGGTGAAATCAACTCCTCTAGATCCATTCTTATCATATTTTTACACTGCTAGAGTTTTATGCTTTGTTAATTCTTTTTATTCGTAAATTTATTTTTAA
Organism: Quercus suber; assembly: GCF_002906115.3. Classification (NCBI taxonomy): domain Eukaryota; kingdom Viridiplantae; phylum Streptophyta; class Magnoliopsida; order Fagales; family Fagaceae; genus Quercus; species Quercus suber. Next base: position 1,028,123 of record NW_027069571.1, read on the forward strand.
TTAAATAGTTTAACTTAATTTAAATAGTAGAACGTTCCTTTTATTTTCGATTTTCCAAATAGTAATTAATTTAGTGAATTTTGGTATTCAATAACATAGTTAATCCCTGTGGGTTCAACATTCATTTTCTAAAAAAACACTATACTACTTGTTACAATTCTGTGCGCTTGTAGATTATTTAACGTGAACAGTTGCATTCCCTTCTTGGTCATTTGGATTCGGATCATATGCATGTGCTAACGAGTAGCTTCTGATTTCAAATGCAAGGGAGCGAGAAGCTCCGTGGTTGGGGTGCCTGGTCCACCTTTTTTTAGACATTGTTTGCTTCTAGGATCCATCCGCGATATGCCACGTTTCTAAGAAAGCAGGGATTTGAGGACTTCCTACGGATTCCCCCATTCACCATGAGGCACGGGATTGCTGAGGATTTGGTGTGACGGTTTCACGCCAAGACAGGCACCTTCCATCTGCGTTGCGAGCAGTATGCTGTCCTCCCTATTAACTAGACAGCCATTTTGGGCATCAGGTTCGGTGGCCATCAAATTTCAATGGATGAGATAACCTTTGAGATGGCCAGTGATCACTTGGGCATCCCTCTCCCATTGACTACTGAGACGAGGGGGTAATTTAGGCCCACTATGTCCCCATAGATCTGTACCGAGTGGCTGCAGCGTAGTATTCCCTAGGGCGAATCCCCCACTGACGCTTATCTTTGTCGGTGCTTCTTGTGGTTCCTCGGCAGTTGCTTCTTGGGCAACAATTGATCGATGTTGACTTCTCAGTTGTTGTGGGCTATGGGGGTTGTCTCTGGCATCAAGACATATGACTAGGGGTCAATGACCTACGACTTCTTCATTTCCTTCTTAAGGCAGGCCTCCTAATGAAACTTTAAGAGTTTGGAGGGATGTTGGTAGATATTGACATGGTGGGCATATGAGTACATCCTAGCCTTATGGCCTCATTATATAGGATTTTCCTTGACAACATACCCTCGATCAAATGCGTGGGCTCATTGTAGGATCACGAGGGTAGTAGTAGTGCAGCTAGTCACCATCTTCACCGCTCTGGACTGTGTCACCCGAGACGAGATTGTAGTTCATCCATATGATGGTATGTTACTAAGGAGACATGAGCTCACTATAGTTGTAGGCCAGTCGAGGATCCAACATTGGTTTTGGGCCCTGACGAGTTGGGAGTTCTTTCTAGCGTAGAGGACCTTTCATCAGGTTATGCCAGTCTATGGAGTACTTAGGGATCCACCTCCTCATAGTTTGTCATTCGAGGGCATAGTTTTGGATGACCCAGAATATGTGGTGGGCACCTTTGGTGCTTATGTGGACACAAACAGAGACTATTCCACTTGGTTTACAAAGTCTTCTACGGGGCCTATCGTTGGAGATGTCCCCATGAGTAGGGGTAGAGTGCTGGGAGACACTGTTCGCACTTAGGTGGCCACCAAGGTTGAGTGGAGAGCACGTGTAGAGACTGCAGAGGCCAGAGTGGCAGAGTTTGAGGCCCTATTTACTTCTAGAGAGGCGTATATGTAGGAAGAGATAGGGAGATGCTCGTTGCTACGATGGATAGAGAGTGGAGCCAGTTTCAGACTAAGTAAGCCCTTCATCAGGCTATTCCATGCTCTTGATAGGAGAGTTATGAGTGGCTCGTGTTCCTATCCCAGCTGCCCCTGAGATTCCTGGTCGAAGGCCAAACATTCCTTCGTTCGAGCAGAGGTACATGCCAGTTCCACCAGGCCCACTAGGCGGTTGGGGTTCTTTTGCTCAATCTCCGGGGCCCTCCTAGGGTCCTAGGTATGCTCCTGACACTTTAGGCGGTGTGGGTCCTTCCACCAGCCCTTCTGCAAGTGGCGATGATGGTGATGACATTGATACAAACACGGACCAGTGCATTGACTGTGATGATTCTCAGTAGAGTTAGCCATTTGTTGTATCATGATGTAGCCCCTGCGTGGGCATGTATTTTTCCATGTATTCTGTAGACATTGCCCCTTTGTGGGCCAGCTATGTATGTATACTATGTATTGCCTCTTGGTAAGCCTGGACTTGTACGTATTGTATTGCCCCATAATAGGCTTTGATGTGTTATACTATCTCTTTGTAGCATGACGTATGTATGGAACAATGCCTCCGATTAGGACTTATATCTGTGAATCCAGGAATGCGCCTTTAAAAGGGCGGTTGATGTATGGAAAGCAATGCTTCTAATTAGGAATTATATGTATGATCTGGAGAAAATGCCTTTAGAAATGCGGCTGGTGTGTACAAAAGACAATGCTACTGATTAGGACTTATATGTATCTCTAGATAAAATGCCTTTAGAAGGGCAGCTGATGTGCATGAAAGAAAATGCCTCTAATTAGGACTTACATGTATAGCTTTGTACACTGCCTTTGATAGGGTTGCTAATGTGTATAAAAGACAATGCCTCTGATTAGGACTTACATGTATCATACCAAATATGCGCCTTTAGAAGGGTGGCTGATGTATGAGTAAAACAATGCCTCTGATTAGGACTTATATGTATGATTCCAAGTACACGCCTTTAGAAGGGAAGCTAATGTATGTGTAAAACAATGCCTCTGATTAGGACGTATATCTATGATCTAGAAAAAACAATTTTGAAAGGGCTGCTGACGTGTATAAAAGGCAATGCCTCTAATTAGGACTTACATGTATAACTCTATGAACTGCCTTTGAAAAGGCTGCTGATGTGTATGCACCATAGAATTTTTACCATGGATGGTGATTTTGAACCGGCTTGTATCACACCCACTTGTTTTGCACCACTGTTTCACGAGTTTGTCAGTGGCTCCTAGACAATGATCATCCCACTGGGGGAGATAGAAAGGAGAGATCGCATGAAATAAACTGCCCCAGTTTAGGGTTTCATTTGATTCTCAACAAAGGTATATCCTTAGCTAGACGGACCCGTTCTCGTATATTAGACATAGAGGGAGAGAACCGTGCAAAATAATCTACCCTAGTTTAGGGTTTTTCGAGGCATTGAGCCCATAGACTAGCTATAGGTGGCCTCGGCTTCACAGGCCATGCCATGATGCTGATGATGAGTGCAGACACTCTAAACGAGGTAACTTAAGACATGCCACAAGGCAGTATGCGCTGATTACTCCCATTATTACCCACGGGGGCTAGAAATCTAAGGACGAGATTCTTGAGGTACCATTATAGGAAATGACTCCTTCTATCCTCCGAATAGGAAAGCTGTCGGATGACTGAGATTAAGCTCTAGCATTTTTCCGTTGCAAACTCTAATTATCAGGGCTGAACCGACCCTTGAACTAGTCGAACTGGGCTTTGAAAATGAGGTTTAAGACATCTAAAGGTGCTAATCGAGATGCACAAATATAAATTCCTACAATGTAGGATTTGTGCGGCCTCAGTTGCGCGAATGAGAGTTTCTGATAGTTCGGGTCATTGTTGGACCGATCACGCATTTTGGTGAGCACTAAAATGAGGGAATCTTTGCTCCAAAGTGGTTCAAAACATGTCAAATAGTGGGGAAAGTATCAGCACGTGTTCGGGTTTGTGCCTAGGGGGCTGAAAAGCCCTAGCACACTTCCCGAGGTCGGGCAGCCATTGTAAGGTTGTCAGTGGCCTTTCAAGGGCTGTCGCCTTGGGATTCGTGTATAAAAGCTAGACATCAACCCAGCCCCAACTCATTTGGTTCTGCAATTTTTTCTGGGTCTTCTCCTACCTTTTCTTCACTGAAAACACTTAGAAAACACCATTCTTCATCATTTTTTAAGAAAGAGGAGTACCATAAGAAGAAGCTTAAGAAGTGGTGGGGCTCTTTTTCTCATGGTAACCACGCTCTCCTCCGGCAGTTTCTTGGAAACATTGCCACCCTGCTCCACAATACACTTGATTGGCACTTGCTAGAGATCATCACTTCCTGTTGGGATCCTGCTTTGAGGTGTATTACCATTAGGGACATTGATTTGGTGCCCACTTTAGAGGAGTACGATCACTTCCTCTCTTTCCACTCCTGTGAGCACTATTTTCATTCCACCTGTGCAGACACAATACCGTAAGAAATTGGCTAATCTGATGGGCTTCAAGAGATCCATTGTGGAGGCGTTGACTTGGCATTGCGGCGGGGTAGGAGGGAGCACGTCCTTTGAGTTCCTACATGATCGGTTCCAATTACCAGAGTGCTTGGTTGGCTACCGAGACCATTTTGTGGATTTGAAGGAGCGATGGGCATCCTATCGGCACCAGGCCTTCTTGGTGGCCTTCTTCGACGCGGTATTATTCCCTTCACCATCAAGAGCTATCGGTTTTTCCGTTCTTCCTCTAGTGAGTGTTCTACCTCATGGCACCTCTTTTATTCCTGCTTTACTTATGAGATTATTAGGTTTTTGTCCTTCTGTTGGGAGACTGGTAGGGGTAGACTGGGCTATTGCGTCTATATGTTATAGTTGTGGTTCTGTAGTCACTCGCAAGACATTTGTGAAAACTAGTTGTCACTATTTGTCATGACTCTTCGCATTCCAATCATGTGCTGGGCACATACTTCACTTCGCAGGAAGGCTACTCGCAAGCTACCCGTGAAAACTTCTTTGGTCTTTAATTGCCTTGAGTCTTCACACTCTCTCTCACACACAACCCTTACAATGAAATCCCACATAAAATACAAGGTACAAAAGATTGAACATAATTACAATCAAATTTGGTACAGAATTAAACCAACATAAAATAGTTGTAAATCACAACTTTACAATAACGGCCTTCAAAAATAATCCTTATATATGTCTAGGGTTGTGAGAAAAGAAACCCAATACAAATATACAGGCATGGGCCTAAAATCAGATCTGGAATTTCTAATTTCGTAAGTCTTGACAGAAATAGCTTGTGTCGAGTTTTAACATTAAATCTCGATAGAAAGGTTTCTGTCGAAACTTCTATCGAGCTTTAATGAATAGCTCTTCTTTACTTGTTTATTGGTTAGATCTTCATGGTTTTAACACTTGACTTGAACAACATGTTTCTTGAAGTCTTAAACCCATCCCAGATCTACCCAATTACAAGTAATTACAAGTAGAGTGCATTTTGTCAAAAGATTAGCCAATTACATAAAATATGTCCCTAACAAATAGTCAGCCTAGCTGGATCACTACAGGACAAAAAGTACAGCCTGGCCTAGTTTGGTAACTAGCAACTGGAACTCGCGACTCATCCTAGTCATGAAATGACTCACCAGTGCACCCTGTTTTTCTGAAAAATGACTTTTCACATTCCATCTCATACCCTACTATAAATACCCTTATACCCACAAAATGTAGAGAGCTTCCAGAGAGAATTCTGAGAGAGAAAACCTAGAGAAAAACAAGATTGATTCATCCACAATCTTATACATTTGATTTTCAAAATTCTTCTACTCTCACCCTCTCCATTGTCATACCCATGAGAGGATTATAAACCAAATCCTTACCTCACCAAATTCAGAGTAGTGAGAAGGTTCTTGGTGTTTAGGAAGCAGTTCAAGAGAGAATCAATTCGTATTGGTTGATGCAATGAGCTAATTGTGGGATTTGGAAAGCTAGAGAAGACACAGTTTAGGTGCATTGGGTAGATTAGGCTTGGAGAGTCTATTGCTATTCATGTATCCCAACTGATTTTCTAGTGGATCATTTACTGCTTGGAAGGTGGCAGAGAGGTTTTTCACTGAGTTCTTTAGTTTCCTCTTCGATAACACGTGCCAGTGTTATCTTTTGTTTGCATCTCTCTTTCCCTTACTCTTAGCATTTAATTTCTACTAGTTGTGATTAATTAATGGCTTAGAGTAGTTTACTAATTTGGGTATTGCTTATATTTCATATTCCACACATATATAGTTTGAATATAAGCTTATTTTGAAAATTTTGTATTTGGGGGTCTAAACATTCACAAGTGTTTTATACACTAAGTGAGTTTTCAAATAATGTTCCAAAATGGTTTTAAGCATAAAATAATTGAGTACAATAATGATTCCTTTTAGAAAATCCCATTAATAAGTCACTTACCTCAACAGTCCATACCAAGTTTACCTCAACCGAGCGCCACATTCAACCGATCAAGTTACTACGTCCATCACCAAGTACCTTGGAACCTAGAAACACAAGTATCAAGCCTATTAATATCAAGGCCTACTACAAATTACACTATCATATTTGTCTCCATTAATAGGAAAGGATTCTCTCAAAAATCAAACCTAAGGCCCTAAAGCCTAACTTGACCATCCCAAAACAAGTACCCCTACTCAAATAGGAACCAAGCAAGCATACAAGAAACTCATAGGGTTATAACACAACTAAAACCTTTTATTTCCATACCATAACCACAAGTCAAGCAAATGCAACCTCATAACTCATTGAGGTCATCCGTCAAACACTTGACATGCCTACATCATTTAAACAATTCTATAGTTACATTTTCATCTACTATCCACATAGCTACACTTATTTTTGCATGTCACAAAACCACTCAAAGATGTAAAGAAACCCACTTTTAAAATCAACTGAATTTTTCAATTTAAAAAATTCACAATCACAAGAATAACAAAAGTCGTTCAAGAAAACCCAACCCTCAAATTTAGTTTTCAAAACCTCCTTATCATTCATCAAAATAAATGGCTAAGCATCAAACTAATTTTATGAAAATATCACACAAAACCCAAACCCATAGATGCCAAGAATTAAAACTCACAACATATAACTTGAGATTTTCGGCCATCCATCCAAGACCACCTTCCATTTTAAATTAAACAAAACTCCAAGTAGTCCTATTAACTAAAAATCACTCGGATCCACCATTAATAACAAACATGCATATTTAAACTAAACTATCAAAAGAACATGAAAATTACCTTTCTTTTTATGATAGTCAAGTATACAAGGGAAAATCTAGAGCCTTCATAAAAGATTGCAAGGAAGAAATCACCAAGAGAGGAAGGTGGAGATGGCTATGGAGTGTGTCGGCTACTAAAGTAGGAAGAGAAAGAGAGAGTTAAGAGATGGAGGGGTCTACCGTCTGGTGATAAGAGAGGGGGGTGTTGTGGAACAATGTGCACATTTGAAATATCTTAAGGGGAAAATTTTACAAAAATATCCTCAATTAAAATATATTGCCAAACTTTTTTTTTTCCTTTGTTTTTGAGGTGTTACAAAACTAGTGCTAGAACCACCAGGGCAAAAACCCTAGAAGTCAGCCTGAATGTATAGGATCGGACCAACCTTAAATTTCATCTTTAATCAGCCAAGCTGAACAAGGATCCTAGGTTAAGCTAAGTTAGGTGCAGACTCAACTCAACCTACATAGGTTGAGAATTAAATACTACAAATGCAGTGTCATAGAGGCAAAGACACAAGTGTCCAGCAAAAGACATTATAGGATGTGGAAGCAATATAAATGCCAACATCCAAACTTTGTGATCTTAATCTAAGACGCTTTCATTTCTTTGCAAATTTTTTTTTTTTTTTAATAAGTAATGTAAGAAATTTTATTAAAAAAACCAACTAATTACACTGAAAGTGTACTATAGTGGCACAAATCACCCAGATTATAACGATCTATAAGATTAAGGAGAGAAAAACAAGAATAGGAAGGCAAAACTAAACTCCACTCAAGGAGAGTACGGAAAAAGAAAAACTTAATGTTGATAGGCCAAAAACAAATTGACCCCTTGTGATAAATTAACCAATTAATTTAGCCAAGTGAATTAATTAAGTTAATTAACATGCAAATGCGTGGTAGCACAAACAAATCACCAATAAACTAATTATGCTTCAGAAAATAAATAACATGGTGATTTGTTTATGAATAGGGAAAACCTAACGGCAAAAATTCCACCGGGTGATTTTCAGGTCACTGCTCCCGAAACTCCACTATTATCACAACAAGCGATTACAAGTAAAGGAATCCTAGTACCTTATACCAACCTGCAGTTGAACCCTTACCCCAATACCCAATTGGACTTGTTCTGTAGTGACAATTTCCCCTTTTGATGCACGGCTCCCAAGTACGTGACTAACCAATGCGCAGATCCTAGTACGCGACTTCAATCACCAACTAGAAGAGTTGTTGGCTACAAAGTTCTTCAATTCATCCACGATGAAGATTAAGAAGATGCTTGGTCACAAAACCCAAAGGTGCACAAACACAGTAACTTCTTCAGAAGAGATGAACTAGGGTGAAGCTTTATCTTCTGTCACAAATTGTTTGAATAGACTTTGCTCAATGCTTGCGCAACTTGTATATTCTTTGACGGCCCTTAAAACAATCCTTTTATATGTCTAGGGTTAGGAGAAAAGAAGGCCCAAACACATAAACATAGATCCAAAGAAATCAGATCAGAAATTCTGATTTTTGTAAACCTCGACAGATAGAAACTGTTGAGTAGCTATCGAGTAGGTGTCGAGAACACAGATTTGAGCAGCTTTCTAAACCTCAACACATGCTAGCTGTTGAGCTAGCTGTCAAGCTTTAGTAACCCTGCACTTTCAGCTTGTTTTCTTAGACAGACTTGAAGGTTTCAACACTTGATCTTGAAACATAGTTCCTTGAAATATTTCAACACATCCTAGATCTACCCAAATACAAGTAAAGTGCGTTTTGTCAAAGGATTAGCCAATTACATAAAAGAATGACATATGTTCTTAACAAGTGAACCACATATGTCCTAGCAATCTCCCCATTTGGCAATCCATGACAAAACTATAACAAACAAATGAACATATGCGAGAAGTCATAAATCACTCAACTCATATTCATTTGTTGAATACAATAAAATCTATCCTAACACAAACTCTTGAAAAACTTTACAAGAAGAGAGTTTCCGGCAAGTAGACTTTGACAACCTATATTTTTGAAACACTTTAAACAAAACTCATCAAAGCATCTTAGTGTGAAACAGAAATAATAGATTGCATACAAATATAAGAAGCATGTGTATAAAGAGAGAAAAGAAACAACACATGTAAGAGATAGGTGAAAGAAAAACATACATCCACATATAAAGAAGATAATTACAATGTATGTCTAAAAATGGTCACAAGACCCAATGTACAAGATCAATGTATCTAAAAAGAAAGAAAAGAGAAGATACGTCATATCCTTATTACATCCCTCATATCAACAATACTCCCCCTAACAAAAATGCCATATACTAACTCTTCCCCTAAGAATGACTACACTCATATCCCAAAACTACTCTCCCTTTTTGTCACGAGTGACAAAGGGCAAGAATGTCAAGTAGACATCTCATCGGTAAAGCTAGCATCTCCATCATCATCATTAGAGGCATCATTGTCATCGCCATCATCATCATCATCATCATCATCATCATCATCATCCTCAGCATTAGAATTAGAAGCCATTGGACGAGATGGTGAAGGAGTAGCCTCAGGAGCAAAACCACCCATAGCTGCCTACCATCGTGTAATACGACCAACACAAATGTTCACCTAATACAAGTCAGTAGAGAGTGTATCAAGGCGAGCATCCATGCGTTGCAACTGTGCCATGATGTCTCTAAGTGACACATCGCCCATGGAAGAAGAATGAGCGAATGTAGATGGAGCAAAACGAGATGGTGCCGAGCGAGATGGAGTCGAACCAGAAAGAGGTGCTGCTAACTCCTGTTATGACCTAAACTGTGCCTCACTACATTTTACGATAGCGGTGTCTATGGCACATGTGAAGGTGAAGTGGTCGGACATGGGAAAGGGGACGAAAAAATGGTGTAAAATCCTCGTGATAGTAGAAGGAAAGATGAGCTTATCACGGGACGCCAAATCTAGATGAATATCTATAATAGAGAGAATGAAGTGAGAAGGAAAGTCTATAGTAAGATGTTCAAGAAGAGACAACAAAAATTGAGCACGAGGCTCTGTAATGGAGTTGTAGTAAGAGAGATGATGGAGTACAAAAGTCATCACCATGTTCAAGAATCTAGAACCTTTAGCAAAAGGCCAACATGGTGTAAATTGACGCTTACCCCACTCAAAAGGGCGCTCACAGAAAGCAAATATGAGCTCATCCTTGGGCACAGTCCTTAGACGCTCACAATGAGGATAGTCAGGAAACTCCATCCTAGGAACCTGAAGCACATTCGCAACAAGTTGCAGTGTGATAGGGATGCGCGTACCTCAAACGCGAGTGAAGAAAAGAGGTACTGAACGATCAATCCCATGCATATTGGAGTAAAACTCCTAGATAAGCACGAGAGGACAAATGACCGGGACGTCACACAGTGACTCCCATTCCCAACTGTGAATGACATAGGGAAGGTCGATGTCGGTGAAGTTCGCCAAAATGACTTGGCATTCCGAATGAACACCTCGTCTAGAAAAGTTCTCTGAGAATGCCTTGTGCACATCATCATCACGGAACCGAAGAGAGAGAGGAGTGGAATCAGAAGATGAAGAAGCTCCAGATCGAAGAGGGTTCTGAGCTGGAGTAGATTTAAGCTTAGGTGCTATAGACACAACTAACGTAAATAGACAAAGAATGAGAGAGAAAGAGACACTCAGAAAAGTCCCAAAGCAAATCAAATATAACAAGTATATTGAATAGAGAGTACGTATGCGTGGGGAATGCATGAACATGTGACATGCAAAAGAAATTTCATCATGGGCTTAGCCCAATCCAACCCTACTAGCACACAAGCATATAGCACATATCTAAATGTATGAAAATACCATTATAATGCAAATGTGATGCAATGTATGAGATTTTGAACACATTTAAATGAAAACCCATCCCAAAATTACAATAAACACTCATCAATTTTGGAAAACCCCAAAAATTTTTAAAAACCCCAAAACCTAGATTTCAAATCATGAAATGCATGAAGAATGAAAAGATAAGAGATCATACCAAGTGAAATGAAGCAAAGAAAGGCCAAAAATCACGCAGGTTGAAGGTTTTGAGTGAGAAAAGAGAGTTTAGGAGGTGAACAGGTGCGAATAGATCGAGAGAGATCGAGAAAAATGAGTTCCGGATTGCATGAGAAGCATAAATAAAACCTCAGTAAAGCTCGATAGATATAGGTATCGAGAGGTGTCAAGATATCTATCAAGGGAGGTGTCGAGGAAAAAGGTCATCGACAGATTCAGGTGTCGAGGATGTATCAAGGAATAAAACAACAGAAACGAAACAGAAGCTCGATCGATCAACCAGGTATTGAGAAGCTATTGAGGAGACAAGAGCTTTCTCGATTGATCCACCAGGTGTTGAGGAGGTGTCGATATCGCGATAGGAAAAAGCTTAAGAAGCTCGACAAATAACTAGGTATCGAGGAGGTGTCGAGCCAGCTTTTAACAATAGTTTTTCGAGAAGAGAAAAACACAGACATGAATGCAATCCAACATGCAACTCAACCAATGATCCAAACAACATATTAAGCTCTCAAAATCATCTCTCAACAAGAATTTTAAGTACATGGATCCCCAAAAACACACACACACACACACTAAACAAGTCTAACCAATTTTATGTTTCAAAAACAAGTCAAGACAGTTTAGTGAGCTTACATTAGCACATGTAAAACCTTGTGATAGCCAAATCACATTGTACATGCACATGTATCAAGAGTAGCAAAAAATATTGCGTGTTATGTGTAAAAAACATCGCAAGATTGCATAAGTGTATGTATGTTATGACGATTTGAGATATGAGAAAATCGCTTTAACTCACACAAAATCATAACTGTTTGATGGGAACTATCACCTTCGAAATACATCCTATAACTCCCACATCTCCTAGAATACACGCTTGCAATCGTATTTAAAAGCATATTTGATCTTTTTGTTTTTTATTTTCTTTGCATATTTATCTTTTTATTTAGCATATCATGCGTGAGCATATTAGAGAGAGAAAAGAAATACCCATTGATATTTGACATTCCAATTTTGCTATGCCGAAGCACACAAATGTCATTGACACTGCACTTTTGCTATGTCGAAGCATACAGGTGTCTTATTATGATTGGCGAGCAACAATGGCGAGATGATTATTTATGCCTTTCTCTTAGAATTTTTTAGTCCTACCTGTCAAAAAAAGTGATACAAGTGTTAAGTACAAGAGATAACTTAATCTTACTTATCACAAACAAGAGCCATAAAGCTTACTTGCTTAGTTACGCATAGAGATGCTCATCTAAGCTACAAAAGATACAAAGTTTAGAAAACTTTGTTTCAATGGCCATCTAAGATACACAAGTACCAAAGTACACAAAACACACACAGTTTTTGTATTTTTCTAATTTTTCATTTTTTTTTTATTTTATATCAAAAACAAAATAAACAAAACTGAAAACAAACACACAAAAACATGTTAAACAAAGCAAAGCATAAAACTAAACTAACTCAAAATAAAAACAAAACACACAAGTAATGTAACAAACAAAAACAAGAAGATAGAAGAAAGTGATATAATCACTTAGAGACCTTTTTCTTCCACACCTTGGAAGAACCTTTCCTTTGATTAAACCCTTGAACTGGTGGTGAGGGGAAAGAATTGAAACCATTCAAGTTCGAAAGGAACATGAGGGCTTTGAGAAGATCTCTAAGAGGAGCAAGAGAGGATTGAAGTTGATTTTGGCTTCCAAATGCTATTATGTCATTGCTCTGTTGAGTGGCTAACCACTTATAGCAATTTGGTCGAGTATGATCGACAGCTCCACAATGATGACAAAGATGTTGTTTCTTCTGTTTAGTCTTTTGAGAGTTAGCCTTCTTAGCCCTAGGATTTTTAACATCTTTCTTATCCTGTTTAGGGGGTGTTCCTAAGATAGATTTACCCTTGTCTAAGTTCTCATTAGCTAATTCAATTTTAACATCATTATTCTCAATTTCAACATTATTAGCAGGAGGAACGAAAACAGTAGTAGAAGCAATATTAGAGGAAGAAAGACCATACTCTAAACCTATTTAATCCAAAGTAGATTTCTGAATGCTGAACATCTCATCAAGTTTTGCATTTGAAATCCTCTCCAATTAAGCTCTGACTTGAAATAGCTCTGCTTCAAGCTTCTTGTTCTTCTCAGCCAAGAAATTGTTCTTGAATCTCAGTGCTTTGATAATCTGATTGGCCTCATCAAACTTAGTGGACAGCTCTTCACGATCAAGTTCCACATCACTAAGTTTCTTGGTGGCCATCCTATACAGTTTCTCATACTTCTCAAGGAACTTGTACAGTTTCTCATAGGCTGTATGGATATCATCTTGATCATCCATCTTCTCACACTTAGAATCTACCAATTCTTCTTCTTCATCCACGTCTTCAACAATCCTTTCAGTAGGATTGACTGTGGCAGTGAAGGCATTCAAAATTCTGTCATCCTCATTGTCGGAATCATCTTTAGGCTCAGTGTCACTCAAGGTTGTAGCAAGTGCCTTGCTCTTTCCAATGCTCTTGAAATATGTAGGACACTCCTGTTTCATGTGTTCGAAAACATGACACCCAAAGCACTTAGGTTCTGTGGGAACAGTGTACTGACTGCCATCCTTTGCATCTTTTTTTCCTTTGTCTTGGCTCTTGAATTAAGAAGAACTGGATTGCCTACGGTCCTTGTCGAAGCTCCTCTCATTGGCATTCTTTATAAATTTCTTGAACTGCCTAGTAATGTAGGACTTCATTTTTGAATTTTCATCATCGGAAGACTCATCTGTGTCACTGCTCTTTACCTTCAAGGCTATGCTCTTACTTTTATCGATCTTGCTTATCCTTGATAACCCTAACTCATAGGTCTGCAAGTTTCCAACCAGCTCAGTCAAAGGAATCTTGTCAATATGCTTTGATTCCTTGATCATCGTAATCTTGGCGTGGAAACTCTCAGGTAGAGATTTGAGTACTTTCCTCACAATCTTGGGTTCAGGAATGATTATCCCAAGATTGAAGGTTGAGTTCACTATGTCCTTGAGATTCGCATAGAACTCATCAAACGACTCATCCTCCTCTATCTTTATCTCTTCAAAGGTTGTAGTGAGCCTCTGAAGCTTTGAGTCCTTGACAGCCTTTGTACCCTCATAGGTTGTCTGGAGGATGGTCCATACTTCCTTAGCAATTTCAGTGGAGGATATCTTCTTAAACTCCTCATTGGTGACTACGCTAAATAAGGCATTCAACGCTCTGCTGTTGAAGTTTGCTGCCTTAATCTTGGCTTCATCCCAATCAGTTGGCGCTTCTTTTGGCTTAATCTAGCCAATCTCTACAGCTTGCCACACCTTCTCATCTAAAGACTGCAAGAAAGCTCTCATGCGTACTTTCCAGTATGCATAGTGCCATCAAATTAAAGGAGGTCTAATTAACGACTTTCCTCTATCCATGACAAATAAGGGTCAATGGATCAATATAGCAAAAATTAAAACCTAATCAGAGTGTGTCTGCTTTGATATCACTTGATAGGCCAAAAATGAATTAACCCCTTGTGATAAATTAACCAATTAATTTAGCCAAGTGAATTAATTAAGTTAATTAACATGCAAATGTGTGGTAGCACAAAAAAATCACCAATAAACTAATTATGCAGCGAAAAATAAATAATACGGTGATTTGTTTACGAATGGGGAAAGCCTAACGGCAAAAACCCCACCGGGTGATTTTCAAGTCACCACTCTCGAAACTCCACTATTATCATAACAAGTGATTACAAGTAAATGAATCTCAGTACTTTATACCAACCTACAGTTGAACCCTTACCATAATACCCAATTGGACTTGTTCTGTAGTGACAATTTTCACTTTTGATGCATGGCTCCTAAGTACGTGATTAACCAATACGCGGATCCCAGTACGCGACTTCAATCACCAACTAGAAAGAGTTGTTAGCTGCAAAATTCTTCAGTTCATCCACGATGAATGTCACACCCTAAATCCCAAAGGGTTCAAAGTATGAAAAAGACATCTCAAAGAACCTGCAGATTTTTTTTTTTTTTAACAATCCAATCCACATAAATCATATCAAAAACCAACATTAAGAATTATCATAATAATTTCATTGAATATACTCTCAAAGTAAGTCAGAGCTCTAAGCAATAATTACAAGGACCATTGGCCACAAAAGAATAGAGGTTTGAATAATTAATTACATATCACAGCTTCTCCCATCAGTGGAAATAACATCACAACCACTTTAATATACAAAAGAATGAGTCAAGCCTATTCTAAGATTTACACCATCTAATATACCCATTACAAAAGTTCAGCCTCCATCAGTAGTTAGTCTAACTACTATTAGCCACCAAAAAGCTGTCTCAAAAGACTGTTGCCTACTCTGAAAAGGTTATAAAAATAATGGGATGAGACAGAGCCCAGTAAGTAGCATATTTAATGGGGGTGGGGGAAATGCAGGTTTCATCTATTATAATAATAATATTCATCCAGTCTGAGCATAGCAGTAATATTGCTGCATAAAGCTCAAGGATAACAGCTCCAGCTACCAATACATATGTGATAACCACATTCTCTCTGGAGTACTCATGTTTCTCAATGATGAAGAAGAAGGCCATGGATACTGAAATAATTGAAATGATACTGACGCATTGGAGAGTTAAGCAACAGAGACTGGAGAGGCGGAAGAAGCAAAAGAATAAACCAGAACTGCCTTTGTATAAAACACATCATAGATGAATCCAAGTTCAACCTCAATCACTTCAAAAGCATCTTGAGATGATATCTTCATGAAGAAGGATTGGCTTTTCTTGATATCATGGAAACTGAGGATGAGATCTGCAAACAGCAGCTTGAAACACCCCAAACCCCAAACCACAAAGGGTCCAAGGCATGAAGAAGACATCTCAAAGAACTTGTAGATTTTCCTTTTTTTTTGACAATCCAATCCACATAAATCATATCAAAAACCAACATTAAGAATTATCATAATAATTTCATTGAATATACTCTCAAAGTAAGTCAGAGCTCTAAGCAATAATTATAAGGACCACTGGCCACAAAAGAATAGAGGTCTGAATAATTAATTACATATCACAGCTTGTCCCATCAGTGGAAATAACATTACAACCACTTTATTATACAAAAGAATGAGTCAAGCCTATTCTAAGATTTACACCATCTAATATACCCATTACAAAAGTTCAGCATCCATCAGTAGTTAGTCTAACTACTATTAGCCACCAAAAAGCTGTCTCAAAAGACTGTTGCCTACTCTGAAAATTTTATAAAATAATGGGGTGAGACAGAGCCCAGTAAGTAGCATATTTAATGGAGGTGAGGGAAATGCAGGTTTCATCTATAATAATAATAATAATAATATGACAATAAGGATTTAATAATGAAATACAAGTTCCTCAAAGTAAATATCTTGAAACTATACATTATAATCTGTGAGCATCAACAATGTAATTTCCAAAGCCATAATATCTAACATAAGATAAATTATCACAAATCTACCATACTACCATATAAACTGGTCAGGGATCCACCCATTCACAACTGGCATGATACTGTCGTCTCTGGTATGTAGACTCTTGGCCCATGAACAGCAGCCTCACCCATACCCTCAAGATTTTTCTCTCCCCCCATGGGTAGCAGAGAGAGCGCGTCAAATAGGACCTCTCTTGCATGTGGTCTCTTAGCCCCATGGACAGCAGCCTCACCCACACACAATCAAGAACCTCTTCTCCCATGGACAACAGGGAAGAACGCGTCATCCAAAGTAAAAGGACACTGACCTTGATTTGATTCCGTTGTCACAAAGACTACGGAAACCAAATCGGGTGATCACCGGAAATCACACATAGCATGGTGTTAAAACAACATAAACTCACAGGTTACATTACTTTGAAACACATAATTCATATCCAGGTAGTTTCAGAAAACCTTAAATAATCTAACTTCTACAAGGTTTGTAAGGTTTTCAACTTCATTCTTGTCAACAAGATTTTCTATTAATTTCCCAAGTACTAAGACAAGATAAGCATCTTAAATATTCTAATACACCATAAAATCCAAAATTTTCTTATCAAGATTAAATAAAAGATGCTCATTTATCCATATCACAAATTCATGCATTTCCCCAAATGCAATACCAAATATGATGCATTTCATATACATAATCATATATATATATATATATATTAAAGTTACGACACAATAGTTTTTAGAAAAGTATAATTTCCATAGGTAGTTTCCAAAAGTGTGTCTAACCCAAAAACATTTATATAACATGGTTATTTTTCAAAATCCCATTAAAAACTACTTACCTCACAACCGCAAAATCCTAATTCTCCAAGCTCCAAGGAGATTAGCTAGAACCTAACAATATCAAGTAAACCTATCACAATAAGTATAGAACTTGAAATTGCATCTAGCCACAATTTAGGAATTTGCCAAATAATCACTTAATTAGGCAAGCCTAGTATTTAACCTCATCAATAATAAACTCCAATTTATAGAGTTAACCCATTTAACATCATCTCCAACATTATGACTAACTTCCATAAAATTTACACTACATCATTAAGAGACCCATGAAAGCAAAATCAATATATCCTCCAAGACAAGAAATTTAGAACTTCAACTAACTCCAATAAACCCAATGGCAATGGAAAAATTATATTTACCAACCATCAAAAGTTTTAACTAAAAACTCCTAAATTTTTCCACCATACATAACCCTTAAGTAGTCATCAATAGCACATAAAATATACCCACTCATCAAATAATTCCACCAATACAAAACCTATACATAAAAACACATAAATATCACTTCCAATACTCATAAATCACATGGGTATCATTATTAAAGCTTAGATAAAAATAATCCTCAAGCAATAGTGTAAAACCCACCAAAAAGATGAGAAATTTTTTACCTCAAATAAAATGATGAAGATGCTTTGGGGTTCCTAAGTATTTTTTTCGGTGATCTTGCTGGAAAAATGATGGTGAGATGGTGTGGTTTGGAGTGGAGGCCGGCGGGTGAGTGTAGAAGTGAGTGTGTGTGTGTGTGTGTTTCAGTAAAGAGAAAAGAAAGAAATGAAAGAAAGAAAAGAGGGAGCCGGCCAAAAGAAGAGATAAGAGGGGATGGGTAGTGGGGTTAGGTGGGGCTTGGCACGTGGGAACCCAAAATAAATCTGGTCTTGACTTTTTTTTTTTTTTTTTTTAGTTGATTGGGACGTTACAATGAAGATCAAGAAGATGCTTGGTCACAAAACCCAAAGGTGCACATACATAGCAACTTCTTCAGAAGAGATGAACTAGGGCGAAGCTTTGTCTCTGGTCACAACTTGCTTGAACAGACTTTGCTCAATGCTTGCGCAACTTGTATATTCTTTGATGGCCCTTTAAACAATCCTGTTATATGTCTAGGGTTAAGAGAAAAGAAGGCCCAAACACATAAACACGGATCCCAAGAAATCAGATCAGAAATTCTGATTTTTGTAAACCTCGACAAATAGCTATCGAGCAGGTGTCGAGAACACGGGCTTGAGCAGCTTTCTAAACCTCAACACATGCTAGCTGTCGAGCATTAGTAACCTTGCACTTTCAGCTTGTTTTCTTGGACAGACTTGAAGGGTTCAACACTTGATCTTGAAACATGGTTCTTTGAAGTATTTCAACACATCTTAGATCTACCAAATATAAGTAAAGTGCATTTTGTAAAAGGATTAGCCAATTACATAAAAGAATGACATATTTTCTTAACAAGTGAACCACATGTGTCCTAACAAATGTCAAGAATAGACCGTTCACAATCCTCAAAGCATCTAGCATTTCGCTCCTGCCATAAGCACCAAAACAAACAATGCGGCACAAACCTCCATGTTAGGACATATGTGATTCAATGTTTGGAACACATGTCACTATTTTATGTAATTGTAATATCTTTTGACAAAACGCACTGTACTTGTAATTGGATAGATCTAGGATGTGTTTAATACTTCAAGGATCAGTGTTTCAAGTTCAAGTGTTAAAGCCATGTAAGTTTGTCTATGAATCAAGTGAGAAAGTGCTAGATTTTAAAGCTCGACAACTAGCATCTATCGAGGTTTAAAAGTTGTTTCATCCTATGGCTCGACAGCTAGCTCGATAGATAGCTATCTATCGAGGTTTATGAAACTCAGTTTTTCAGAGCTATTTTTCATTCAATCCGTGGGTGTATGTTTGGGCTTTCTTTTCTCACAACCCTAAACATATATAAGGATTATTTTAAGGGCCGTCTAGGGTTGCGCAAGTGTGAAGCAAAGTTTTGTTCATGAAAATTGTGACCGGAGACAGAATTTGCACTAGTTCATCTTTCTTTTGAAGAAGTTGCTGTGTTTGTACACCGTAGGGTTTTGTGACTAAGGAGCTTACTGATCTTCATCGTGTGATGAACTGAAGAACTTTGTAGCCAACATCTTTCTGAAGTTGGTGATTAAGTCGCGTACTGGGATCCGTGCATCTATTGGTTAGTCACATACTAGGATCCGTGCATTGAAAGGAGAGATTTTCACTACAGAACAAGTCCAACTGGGTATTGGGGTAAGGGTTCAACTGTAGGTTGATATAAGGTACTAGGATTCCTTTACTTGTAATCACTTGTTTTGATAATAGTGGATTCTCGGAAGTGGTGACCTTAAAATCACCCGGTGGGATTTTTGCCGTATTGGTTTTCCCATTCGAGAACAAATCACCAGTGTCAAATTTAATTTCCACTGCATTTAGTTTAATTAGTGATTTGTTTGTGCTGCCACACATATTATATGTTAATCTGATTAATTAATCAACTTGGCTAAGTAATTGGTTAATTCATCACAAGGGGTCAATACATTCTTGGCCTATCACTCCATAAACCTATATTTTGATGTCTACGAAACTTCCCCTACCAAGAAACTAACACCTCACTAACTTTATACAGCATAACCCAATGTATACCAAACAAACAAAAAACCATATACCACAACTCATATGTTATAAGACAATGAAGAAGAAGATGATCCACCAATTCCCTACACATTTTACACATAAAGCACCACTCTACCACTACAATATGCCTCTTCCAAAGATTATTCATAGTTAAGATCTTACCTAAGGCAGTAGTCCAAGAAAAGAACACTACTCTAGGAGGATCCTTTGATTGCCACACCATTTTCCAAGGAAAATCAATGACAGAAGAAGGAGATAAAGAGTGATAGAAGCCTCAAAACCACAAAACCTTTTCGCAAAATTATTAGGTGAAGCAAATGTGCCTGCTAGGCTTTAATTAATAATTAGAGAGCAATAACAGCATTAAGCCGAAAAGTTGAACTGAGCTCTTGTTCACTTATACCCAAATTCTTTTATCCATGCTCTTGTGGCTACATGTGTTTATATTTTTTTCTTCTTCTATATTAATTTTCTATAGATCATATACCAAATCCAGAATTCAACAAGTATCAATTAAAAAAAAACTATATATATATATATATACACATTTAGAAAGAAAAAACAAATCTAGAGCATAGTAACAAGATTCAAAACATACCAAAGTCAGAGACACTGCAAAACAACAAAACCCCTCAAAAAATTAGATACTAATTTTCCAAGAAAAAAAGTGTCAAAATCTAAGGGGAAAAAGAAGAGAGATGTAAAAGTGACTTACATCCACAGTTAGCAGTAGAGGGGGGCAAAGACTTTGCAAGCAGCAGGAAGGGCAATGGCCTTGGTGACATTCCACAAGTTTTTAAGCTGAAACAAAAAGTTAAAAAAATCAATTATTAAAAAAAAATGTATCCAATCAGCTAGAAAAACAAAGGAATAGAAAGATTAAACCAAGAACCCAAACCTATTTTCATGGAGTAAAACAAAGGAATAGTCGGCGGAAAGAGGAGCGGTAGATCTAAAGGGTGAGCCGATGATGATGGGGAGAGGTGGAGCAGCAGTGGCGAGGCGAGGTGAGCCGATGATGAGGGAGGCGGTGATATGGCTCAGCAACAGCTTATGGCCAAGAGAGATTGAACGACGAGAGAGAGCTGAGGTGAGCTGATGGCCAGGCAGCAGCGTATAGGGAAGAGAGAGTGAACGGCGAGAGAGAGGATGAAGGGGGAGAAAGAGTGAAATTGTACGTTTTTGAAAAATGAGAGTGACCAAACAAGCTTCTAAAAGAGGGTTTTAAGCAATTATTTTAGCGACGAAATCGGTTTCGTCGCTATTGGCTACCTTTTAGAGACGAAATTTGTTTCGTCACCAATACCGTTCCATGATTTAAGTGGTTTCTTTTAGTGCGATGAAAGACAACGTTAACCTTTTAGTGATGAAATATTTCATTGCCATAGATTATATAAGTTTTGTGCCCACTTTTTCCCTCTAGCGCCCTTATATCATTACATAATTGGCGACGAAATTTAATTTTTCATCGCCAAAGTGTTATTAATTTCTTATAATTGGTGATGAAATTCATATTTCATCACCATATATTACTTTTTGGTAAGGAAAAATATATCCTTGCTAATATTCATCGCCAAAAATACATTTTGTTGTATTTTTGGTGATTGAGTTTGTGAAGTTCTCTCAGAATCGTCATCGTTAATGTTGGAATGCTCCATAATGTGTTGGACCATGTTTATGGTGCATTTAAGATAAGCCCTCTATTTTTCTCTAGAGGATGGGGTGGCTCAAAACTTGAATTGCTGGAGAGAATGATCAAGCAGCTTTTCCCAAAAGTTGTTGGTTAGAATTAACGAGGAGGGGTTGTAGAAGAAGAAGGATTGCCTCGTGCTAAGCATCAACAATGTTTGCCTCAAATTCTTAATTTTTTTTTCTTTTTTGAGAAAACCTTGTTTTGTCTTGTTTTACTTTATGCTTGTTTTCTCGTTCTTTATGGTGCTTTAAGTTACATTCAGTATCTATGCTTTGTTGCTCTCATCGCATTGTGTTTTAGTGTTGGACATGCATTTATCCTTATGCTATTGTGCTTTTGAATGTTCAAAATGTGTGTAAAACACCTATGAACGTTTAGACCCCCAAATAACAAATTACCAATTCAAGCTTATTATCAAACAATATATGTGCAGAATATGAAAATAAGCTAAAATAGAATTGATAGAACAATCTAAACCAAATAAAATCACAACCACAATAGAAATTAAATGGCAAAGATTAAGGGAAGAGAGATGCAAACACAAAAACAACACAGTGATATGTTATCAAAGAGGAAACCAAAGTCCTCGGCATAAAATATCTCTGCCGCCCTCTAAACGGTCAATAATCTACTAGAGAATCAAGTTGGGATACATGAACAGCAGAAGACCCTCCAAGCCTAATCTACCCAGTGTACCTAAGCCCTCCAACCTTCTTGATCCAATGAGGTTACGCCGAACCTTTGTCTTCTCTAGCTTACCGAATCCCGCTATAGCCCATAACATCAACCAATATCAATTGGTCCCTTCTTAACTGCTTCCCAAGCATCAAATAACCTTCTCATTGATATGGGTATGGTGAGATAAGGATTTGGCTAAATATACCTCTCAAAGATGTAACAATGGAGAAGGTGAGAGTAGAGGAATTTGGAGAAATAAGGCTAAAGATTGTGGATGAGTCAATCTTGTTTTTCTCTAGAGTTTCTCTCTCAAAATTCTCTCTAGAAGCTCTTTACAATACGCGGGTATAAGGGTATTTATACTGGTGTGTGTTTGGAATGCGAAAGGTCAGTTTTTCCCAAACATAGTGGCTTGCAACTTAGGCTCGTGACTTGACTGAGTTGCGAGTCTAAGTCGCGAACTAACAAAATGATCAGACTAGAAATTTTGTCCTGTAGTACTCCAGCTAGTGTGGCTCTTCAGCTCCTCTGCATGCTTCACACATGTGCCTCCTTTGGCGACTTGTCAACTGCGAGATCCAGTCGTGAGGCCCTACTAAGTGCACACTCTGGAGCTTTTTCTTCACACTCTCTCACACACTACCTTTACATAATTCTCACCTAAATACAGGGTTTCTAAATGCTAAATTACAAGAAAATTGGTACAGAATAAAGCCAACAAAATGGTTGATTAAATTCAAACTTACAACTTTATTGATTGCATGTTCAGATGATAATTTTCTTTGCTATATAATCATTGTGGTATTTCCATATTACTGTTTTGTGTTTGATCAAGTTGCTCACTTGTTTCACATCATATTTACTTGATCGCAATTTACTTGTTACATTATACTTGTCCTTTTATTACTTGCTTTACCTTGAGAGTCTAATGTGTTTTGTGCAAGTGTTTCAGGTATCAGGTATATATGTTCCAAGTTCATCACAACTTCTAGATTTAGGTGTAAGTGAGTTTTGCCGTTGTTCCCATACTCACGTTGAAGTCTAGAGTCTGTTATAAGGTGTTTTGTCACAGAATAGCCAAAGGGAGAGATCGTAAAGTTGTGATTTACAACTTTGTTTTATGTTGGATTTATTTCATGACAAAAAGTGTTGTAATTGCTTTAATTTTGTTCCTTGTATTTTGTGAGATTTTATTGTATTGGGTTTAGTATTAAGTTGGTGAAGAATTAAACATGAATTGAAGAACAAGTAGATTTCGCAAGAAGCTCGCGAGAAGCTAACCTGCAAAAGAGCCACGTGAGAAGCACATGTTAGAATCTGAAGAGTCATGCCAGCCTGGAGGATTTCGCGAGTATCTTGCGGGTAAGGCCTCCTCGCAAGATACCCGCAAAACTCTCTACCTGGAGAATTTTTAAGCGTGACTTTCTTACCCTTCACCCATACTATAAATATACCCTTATTTCCCACAAATTTTAAGGAGGCCATTCAGAGAGAAAAACCCTAGATAGGTTTTCTACAACATACACACCCATCTTTTAGAGAGAGAGCTACTCATCCCTAGTGAGAAATCATTCTAGCCTCTTCCATTTCCCTCTCCCATTGTCATACCTTAAGAGGATATTTGCCAAAAGAAGCCGGTGAGGCTTGGCAAATGCAATCGGGCTTATTGCATGATTTGAAGAGTTAGAGAAGATAAGGCTTTGTCAAGTCAATTGGTAGTAAAAGCTTGGAGGGCTCAAGTACATTGGGTAGACTAGGCTTGAAGGGGTCTTTTGTTATTCATGTACTCCAACTTTGTTCTCTAGGGGATCAATTTACTACTTGGAGGGCGACATAGAGGTTTTTCATCGAGGTCTTCAATTTCCTCTTCGATAACATATCTTGGTGTTATCTTGTGGTTGCATCTCTCTTCTCTTACTCTTATACTTTACTTTTATTGTTTGTTGTTCGTGTTTATTTACTAGAGTAGTAATGATTCATTGCGCACATTTACTCTTGTTCCACACTTTGATTAAGTAAGAGTAAAAGCAATCTAGCCGTAAGTTTTATTTGGGGATATGAACAAGCCCTTGTGTTTTCACACAAATCCAAGCTTTCAAACACAAAATATAACATATTATAATATGAATTTTTTTTTCCATATTAGATCAAACAACAAACACCATTCATTAAAAGTATTTAGTGTTGTATTTGCATTAAAAAAACACATATGAATTAGTCAAAAGGGTACAAACCTCTAGTTGGAGATCCTCTTATGGGCAGCTATCAAGTTAGATCTTTTCTAACATCAATGATTAAGCAAGACCTATGTGAATACATTTTTTATAGACAATTTTTTAAAAATATTTTTTATTCTTCATTGATTTCATTTTTCAGTTATAAGCAATCAAAAGTAGAATTCTAAAAAACATAAACATTCATCAATCTAAGGTAGAAATGCAAGGAAAAAAAAAATCCAACAAAAAATGAAAAAACAAAATTGAGAGAGAGAGAGAGAGAGAGAGAGAGAGCCTTTTTTGTATAGGAAAAAGATGCATAGAATAGAAGAGATCGAGTGGAAAATTTATAATAAGATGATGAGAATAAGAAGAGCCAAAATAAAAAAGATAAAAGGGCAAAATAATATTTAAATTTAAAAGCGCCTAAGAGGAATAGATGTAGACAACACTTTTGTTTTGACTTTTCATTGATTTATTATTTAGTTATAACATCAAAATTAAAGTAAATGAATATGTAAAGTTAAAACCACCTAAAATGAATTTGTAAAGTCAATATATTTATATAGTTAATATTGTAAAAAAAAAAAGTAAATTTAAAAATAAATATGAAAAAGACTAATGATGTGACGGATGAGGTGGCTTAACAGGGGTGTAGCAACAATAATTGCTACTCTTCAACTTAGATATATATAAATATATAGATTATTGAAACATTCTCTCTCCTCTCTCTTCGGTTATGACCACCTTGGTCGCAAGCTGCACCTTTTTTTTCCCACGTGGTGAGAAAAAGAGAGAAATTTTCTCGATCGATCGACCAGCTATCGAGAAGCTATCGAGATTGCGATAAGAATCAGCTGAAGATCTCGACAGATAGCCAGGTGTCGAGGTAGCTATCGAGAAGGTGTCGAGCTTTAAAAATCTTGCACTTCAACTTGCTTTCTCTTGGACAGACTTGATGACTTCAACACTTGATCTTGAAACATTGTTTCTTGAAGTATTAAAAACACCTAGAACTACCCAATTACAAGCAAAGTGCATTTTGTCAAAGGATTAGCCAATTTACATGACTAAGTGACATATGTTCTTAAACAAGTTAAAACATATATGTCCTAACATGAAGAGTTAGAGAAGACAAGGCTTCTTCAAGTCAATTGGTAGTAGGAGCTTGGAGGGCTCAAGTACATTGGGTAGACTAGGCTTGAAGGGGTCTTTTGTTATTCATGTACTCCAACTTTATTCTCTAGGGGATCAATTTACCGCTTGGAGGGTGACATAGAGGTTTTTCATCGAGGTCTTCGATTTCCTCTTCGATAACATATCTTGGTGTTATCTTGTGGTTGCATCTCTCTTCTCTTACTCTTATACTTTACTTTTATTGTTTGTTGTTCGTGTTTATTTACTAGAGTAGTAATGATTCATTGCGCACATTTACTCTTGTTCCACACTTTGATTAAGTAAGAGATCTAGCCGTAAGTTTTATTTGGGGATATGAACAAGCCCTTGTGTTTTCACACAAATCCAAGCTTTCAAACACAAAATATAACATATTATAATATGAATTTTTTTTCCATATTAGATCAAACAACAAACACCATTCATTAAAAGTATTTAGTGTTGTATTTGCATTAAAAAAACACATATGAATTAGTCAAAAGGGTACAAACCTCTAGTTGGAGATCCTCTTATGGGCAGCTATCAAGTTAGATCTTTTCTAACATCAATGATTAAGCAAGACCTATGTGAATACATTTTTTATAGACAATTTTTTAAAAATATTTTTTATTCTTCATTGATTTCATTTTTCAGTTATAAGCAATCAAAAGTAGAATTCTAAAAAACATAAACATTCATCAATCTAAGGTAGAAATGCAAGGAAAAAAAAATCCAACAAAAAATGAAAAAACAAAATTGAGAGAGAGAGAGAGAGAGAGAGAGAGAGAGAGAGAGAGCCTTTTTTGTATAGGAAAAAGATGCATAGAATAGAAGAGATCGAGTGGCAAATTTATAATAAAATGATGAGAATAAGAAGAGCCAAAATAAGGAAGATAAAAGGGCAAAATAATATTTAAATTTAAAAGCGCCTAAGAGGAATAGATGTAGACAACACTTTTGTTTTGACTTTTCATTGATTTATTATTTAGTTATAACATCAAAATTAAAGTAAATGAATATGTGAAGTTAAAACCACCTAAAATGAATTTGTAAAGCTAAAACCAACTAAAATGAATTTGTAAAGTCAATATATTTATACAGTTAATATTGTAAAAAAAAAAAGTAAATTTAAAAAATAAATATGAAAAAGACTAATGATGTGATGGATGAGGTGGATTAACAGGGGTGTAGCAACAATAATTGCTACTCTTCAACTTAGATATATATAAATATATAGATTATTGAAACATTCTCTCTCCTCTCTCTTCGGTTATGACCACCTTGGTCGCAAGCTGCACCTTTTTTTTCCCACGTGGTGAGAAAAAGAGAGAAACATGAAAAGTAAATGTCAAAGAAATTTTATGGTTATGCGTTGAGGGGTTACCAGGACCTCCTAACAAACATATATAAGTTTGATTTTTCTCACAAACATTCTGATAATCCAATATTATATTCATTGGCTTTTACAGAAGCCTTACACGCATGCTTATCGAATAACAACTAATTAAGCAACTAACATAACACCTAATAAATCAAATAACAATTCTAATAGGTCACATTGCTGGCTGCCATCTTCAAATTATCTCAGGCAATCCCCAAACAGTTTGTAACAACCTTTACTAGTTGGTTTAACCATGATTTTTCTGGCACAGTAGTTTCTGAGTTCCTGTTCCTGTTCTTAGGGTTCTTGTTCCTTCTCCCAGAGTTCCTGTTCCTTTCAGTTGCATTAGACTCTTCATCCCTTTGGCCACCAGTGTCATTAGTTGACTCTTCATCCCTTTGGCCACCAGTGTCATTAGGCTCATTATCCCCAAAACAATCTAGCTTTTCCAGAGAATCCTGTGAGATGAAAAACAGAAGAATTCCAAATGAAGCTATCCTCAAACCGGTTCGAAAACGCATTTCAGTTGTGTCTAGGTGCTTTATCTGTCTGCGCAAAGCATACAATTGATTCGCAATCTGTGGTAAAAATCCCATCAGGAAAAGTACAAGCATGGACACTCCAACTATAGTCTCTTGCTTGGGTGACAATTCCTTGTCCACGAGAACCAAAAAGAGAGCAAATAAACATACTTCACTGGCAACTGAGATTATCTCAACCAATTGAACTCGTCTCTTAATAAATGGCTTCTCGAGAACAAGGAAGAAGAGCTGCAAAGAAGTGATGCATAACAAGATTATAGTGGGAATCGTAGAAGACCAAGTATTCTTATAGGCACCTCCCATAGCCCCTAGCAAAACGCGTCTCACGGACTCAATCAATGTGTAGTATATTCTGAGTTGCATAAATAGATTTTGGATAGGAGATGCTTCTGCATGTGTAGGAACACTACCCCTAGAAACCTCTACCTCTTCAGTTTTGTCATCAGGGGCAATGATCTGATAATCACCATGTGTATGAGCACTTGTGCTAGATGTCAATGGGACTGCCGGAGTTGCTACAGTACTTGATCTTGTGTGCAATGCTTTACTCCTTGCCATACTAAAATTCAGGAAGCAAAGCAGAAGGGTTATGGAGTACTCGCATTCCCAAGATTTGAAATATTCCTTGTTAATCTTGCAGTGCCTAGTATTTGTGAGGCCTCTGCTGCTCTAATTAGAGGTAACTTGAAAGCTTGTTCCTTCCCCAACATATGAATCCTTAAATATGCATTTATCATGCAAAAGTTGAGTTTCAAAAGATAATTATGCTGCTTGGCTTTTCTTTTACTAATTGCAAACCCCATATTAGCTTCTATAAACTCATTACTTATATTGAATTCATTAATCAAGGAATTGCCTATTTCTCATTATGATATGCCATAGAATGAGCTATGCTTTTTTACTTTCTATCGAGTAATTTTTTCTACACTACTTTCCAATTGTGAGGAATCCATGTTCCCGTCTTGTTCAATAAGTCTTATGGACATATATAATTATCATATTGGATGGCACCAAAACTGGTCTAGAGTCCCATCTCCTCACATATTTAAGAATTGCAATACAGCTTATGTTTCACATTATTTGGACATTAACTCAAATCACTTCTCCGTGCATGAAAATATTCATAGGCATAGTTATCTTGACTGCATCATATTAGAGTTATGCAAATGTGTATCTAGAACCAAATTCACATTT
The DNA here is from genome assembly GCF_002906115.3 of Quercus suber. Lineage (NCBI taxonomy): Eukaryota > Viridiplantae > Streptophyta > Magnoliopsida > Fagales > Fagaceae > Quercus > Quercus suber. Next base: position 1,056,865 of record NW_027069571.1, read on the forward strand.
TTTTTGCACATTTAACATGCTCTTTATCATGGTTTAAAGCTAATACTACATAACTACGTGGCTTAATATTTTCTCACTTTTGTGAATTAAGGAGGAACGACATCAGGGATTGTAGTTGGCACTCTGATTCTGGTTGCTGTGTCTTTTCTACTGCTGAGCTTGCTCTGGTTCCTCTCTACTGGTATTACATTTGCAAAGCGAATCTATACAAAGAAGATAATCAAGTGATTCAAGTAGGACGGGGAAATCCAGAATAGCCCAAGTAACTTTAGTCCTGGTAATGAAGGCCGGTGGACATGAACAGGATACAGAACTCTGGTTGCCTAACCATGTTAGTGCCTCTATTCGAAGATTTAAGAGGCCCCATTCTCTCTATCATTGCCCCTGATGACGAAGCTGGAGAGGGTCTGGCGGCACTGACTTGGCTCCACCGAGTTCAGCACAAAGTATGTCCCGTTCAACTAGGCCGAGTCGTTTCCCCACAANATGAGAGAGAGAGAGAGGGGGGGTGGGGGACAAATAACAATAGACCCTTATGAAAGCATCATTCTTGTAGACTTTATCAAACCTTATATATGGTTTTTGGCTGGTAGATTAGTGTAACATACTATCATTTAAGTATCCTATAAAAATAACTTATCAAACCTACTGAACTGTATCATTCTTGTAAAACTAACTAGCATTTTTCCTTTTCTCTTTCATACAGAGAATGGGAGGCCATATTCAGGTTTTTGCATTATCTAGATGGTTGGGAGTACCACTACCAGTGGAGTATTATGAATTTTCAAGGGGTATGCAATGGAGCATTCCCTACTTCATGCTTCCTTGGGAAACTGGGCGCACTCACTCAAGTGTCTCCTACCAACTCACATCCCTCCTAGGTCTAAAATTCATGATTCAGGAATTTTCCCGGGGTGTGCAACATAAGGCTATTCCCAAATCCAAGCGGTTGAATGCATGAAGTAGGGAATGCTCCATTGCATACCCCTTGAAAATTCATAATACTCCACTGGTAGTGGTACTCCCAACCATCTAGATAATGCAAAAACCTGAATATGGCCTCCCATTCTCTGTATGAAAGAGAAAAGGAAAAATGCTAGTTAGTTTTACAAGAATGATACAGTTCAGTAGGTTTGATAAGTTATTTTTATAGGATACTTAAATGATAGTATGTTACACTAATCTACCAGCCAAAAACCATATATAAGGTTTGATAAAGTCTACAAGAATGATGCTTTCATAAGGGTCTATTGTTATTTGTCCCCCACCCCCCCTCTCTCTCTCTCTCATCTTTAATCGCCAATATTAGAATAACATGGTCAAAAGTCTCAAAACAAAGAAAATATTTAGAGAGCTCAATTATATATTAAATTAGTAAGTTACCCGTGCGATACATGGATAATAGCGTAATTGTTATATGTATTATGAAACTTACTAGTTTAATATGTATTATAGCATAAGTTACCCGTGCGATGCTGTATATGTATTATTGCGTAATTGTTATAGAGCTTTATTAGAAATGAGTTCATTAGAGAAAGCAACAATTATAAATTGTACACACAGATCCATTATAATTATTCAATTGAAGTAATGAGAAGGGAAAAAAAATTAGAGGAATATTATAGAATAAAAGTTGATATAGAATGTATCTTTCTCTTTCTCCTTAATTCTAAAACAAAATATATATTCCAAACACTCACAATTAATTACATCATTTACAAAACCCATAAATCCACAACGTTCAACCTTTACATCAAAATCGTAATTGCAGTTGTCATTCAAAGTAAAATGCAAGCCCTCATTCCTTGGTTGTAACCAACTCATATGGGTTAAGATTAGATGAGACAACAATGTTAGAGCTAAGTAGGTATTATCGAAAGATTAAAAGTATATAACATCGTTTTTGGTTTGTGTGTATTTGACATAGAATGGCATGAAGGGTGATGGGTAGATATATAAAGGTAGAAGTGCAAGAGGTGAACATGGTGAATTAAAATGCAAAGAATATTGAGTGTATGTGTGAGGAACAAAAAGTTTTGAAATATTGAACCAAAGAATACAAAGAATATTTATTTGTTAATTATAAAAGTCTTGAAACATTGAACTAAATGAAACAAAAAGTCAATATTTAATTTGTTCTTATCTTTGATGTGACACTTGAATATTTCAATTCTCTTTGCATAGAATGTGTCACTTGGCAAAATATCATGCTTTCTCACATAAGGGCTCTACTTTTATATATATATTGAGTAATTTTATGTATAAAATATCAAGGAAAATTATTTTTACAGGAGGAGGAAAAGGGTCAATTTGTTCCACAGTATTTCTAATTATTTTTCTTGATTGTCAAAAGGCTACATATAATCATGGTATAACTAAATAATCAATTAATGAAATAACAGTTCAAATGAGTTAGATATCATACAAAAAGATTACTCGCAGGATCAGAAAGAGAAGAAAATGTTGGAGGAAATGTCCCAATAGAGGAAAGGCTTGCAGTTGAAGCCGCAAGCAGCCCGGTAGCAATAGATGTCGCCACAAATGAAGCAGTTGCAAACGTAGAAATTACAGTAGATATTATGGGCACGGAATCTGTATATATATTTTTAACCTTACATCAGTAAATAAATAAGAAAATTAAAGAGCTCAAAAGTGTCATCTAGGGTTTAGTTGTTGGACTACAATTGAGCTGACAACAAGAGATAAGAGTGAGAACCCTTACATGGCCTTACTAGTAGAGTTTCGGAAGCTTGATTTTTGTTTCCAGCAACGTCGTGAGTTACATTTTCGGGGACATTGACAAATACAAAATCATGGTCATGGAATGCTCTTATCACTACAGCATATTTTCTTTCACTTTTTGGTTCAAAGCTGAAAATGGTAATGACTATCATTGGAAAGGAACAAAAATGAAAATATGTCAAGAGTAAATATGCCATACTGATTGGAATAGTATTTCCATCAAGAACCCAAATGGTATGTAAAAAGGTCATCATCATGGCTTCTCAATTGTGTGTGGGTTCATTATGTATGTGATGTATGTGTTCATGTATTGGTTAATATACTTAGACACAGAGGTAACCAGAAATGACTTGCCTCACTAATTCCCCTCCTTTGATTAATATTTCAGAACCGTTGAAGTCAAATACAGGCTCCATGAATTCTATCCACATAAAGATGTTGTGTTCTCTTGTCCTCGTGGAGCAGAGTAGTCAAATTTACATCAGGCCCCAGAGAATCTGAAGGGGGTGTACTTAACCTTATATCAGGCATCAGAGAATCTGAAGGTGGTTTAATCAACATTGGAGCAGGCCTCAAAGAATCTGAAGGTCACAATTGTATCTATCAGGAGGAAACACCCAACAAATATACATTTAAATATAAAGCTTTCCTGATTGCATATTATCTTTTTTTTTTTCCCCCTCTCTCTCTCTCTCTCTCTCTCTCTCTCTCATCTTTAATCCAAATTGCCAATATTAAAATAACATATGGTCAAAAGTCTCAAAACAAAGAAAATATTTAGAGAGCTCAATTATATATTAAACTAGTAAGTTACTCGTGCAATGCATGGATAATGTTGTAATGTTTTATGTAAGATGGTTTTAGAGAATGTTGTATATGTGTTATAGCATAATTGTTATAGAGCTTTATTAGAAATGAGTTCATCATAGAAAGCAACAATTATAAATTGTAGTAATGAGAAGGGGGAAAAAAAAAACTTTAGAGGAATATTATAGAATAAAAGTTGATATATAATGTATTTTTCTCTTTCTCCTTAATTCTAAAACAAAATATATATCCCAAACACTCACAATTAATTACATCATTTACAAAACCCACAAATCCACAACGTTCGACCTTTACATCAAAATCGTAATTGCTGGTGTCATTCAATATAAAATGCTAGCCCCCATTCCTTGGTTGCAACCAACTCATATGAGTTAAGATTAGATGAGACAACAATGTTAGAGCTAGGTAGGTATTGTCGAAAGATTAAAGGTAAATAACATCGTTTTTGGTTTGTGTGTATTTGACATGGAATGACATAAAGGGCTATGAGTAGATATATTAAGGGATCGAAGTGCAAGAGACGAACATGGTGAATTAAAATGCAAAGAGTATTGTGCGTATGTGTGAGGAACAAAAAGTCTTGAAACATTGAACCAAATGATACAAATAATATTTATTTGTTAATTATAAAAGTCTTGAAACATTGAACTAAATGAAACAAAAAATCAATATTTAATTTGTTTTTGTCTTTGATGTGACACTTGAATATTTCAATTCTATTTATATAGAATGCGTCATTTGGTAAAACCTCATGCTTTCTCAAGTGAGGGCTCTGTTTTTATATATATATATTGATTGATTTTATGTATAAGATATCAAGGAAAATTATTTTTATAGGAGGAGGAAAAGAGTCAATTTGTTCCACGGTATTTCTAATTATTTTTCTTGATTGTCAAAATGCTACATATAATCATGGTATAACTAAATAATCAATTAATGAAATAACAGTTCAAATGAGTTAGATATCATACAAAAAGATTACTCGCAGGATCAGAAAGAGAAGAAAATGGTGGAGAAAATGTCCCAATAGAGGAAAGGCTTGCAGTTGAAGCTGTAAGCAGCCCGGCAGCAATAGATGTCGCCACAAATGAAGCAGTCGCAAACGTAGAAATTACAGTAGATATTATGGGCACAGAATCTGTATATATATTTTTAACCTTACATCAGTAAATAAATAAGAAAATTAAAGAGCTCAAAAGTGTCATCTAGGGCTTAGTTGTAGGACTACAATTGAGCTGACAACAAGAAATAAGAGTGAGAACCCTTACATGGCCTTACTAGTAGAGTTTCGGAAGCTAGATTTTTGTTTCCAGCAACATCGTGAGCTACATTTTCCGGAACTTTGACAGATACAACATCGTCAGTTACATTTATCTCTACAGCATATTTTCTTTCACCTTCTCCTCCTTCAAAGCTGAAAATGGTAATGACTATCGTTGGAAAGGAACAAAAATGAAAATATGTCAAGAGTAAATAATAATATGCCATACTGATTGAAATAGTATTTCCATCAAGAACCCAAATGGTATGTAAAAAGGTCATCATCATGGTTTCTCAATTGTGTGTGGGTTCATTATGTATGTGATGTATGTGTTCATGTACTAGTTAATATACTAAGACACAAAGGTAACCAGAAATGACTTGCCTCGCTAATTCCCCTCCTTTGATTAATATATCAGAACTGTTGAAGTCAAATACAGGCTCCTTGAATTCTATCCACATAAAGATGTTGTGTTCTCTTGTCCTCATGTGGAGCAGAGTAGTCAAATTTACATCAGGCCCAAGAAAATCTAAAGGGAGTGTACTTAACCTTATCTCAGGCGTCAGATAATCAGAAGGTGGTGTAATCAACATTGGAGCAGGCCTCAAAGAATCTGAAGGTCACAATTATATCAATCAGGAGGAAACACCCAACAAATATACATTTAAATATAAAGCTTTCCTGATTGCATATAATCTTTTTTTTTTTTTTGATACACCTAAAGCTTTCCACAAACAGATGATTTATTTTCTACTTGTAACACTTGTAAACTATTGTCAACCGTACCAAATAGGAAACTGGAGTCCCATGTATGCTTGTTATAGAGTTTTCATCAATTCCTACTGTGACTATAGCCATGCCAGATATACATCCATCAACCTGAAAGTAGAGAGTGAAAATTAATAAGCAAGAAAAGGTATGAGAGAAATAGGCCCTAGAGATATAAATAGCTATAAATGTTGTCTCACACACACATAATGTACAATTTCACATGCAATATTCATATTTTTTAAGGAAGTCCACATTTCAAACATGAAGCTTGTAGCGTGTGTATATGATGTGCAGCAATGACTGTGACAATCAATACCATTTTGCATTTTATATTAGGGGAAAGTTCAAGATGTGCAACCATGTAAAATTTTTTAAAATGATTTAACTTTCCCAATACAATTAATGGCTCCAATGTTTCCAAGTGACCCCATTCAAGATGATAATGTGCATTACATATTATAAAATAAATAAATAAATGAGCCATTCCAAATTCATAGGACAACTAAACAGGCTCCTAACCTATGAACCAACTTCTATTCTCATTGCTGAAAAATAAAATAAGTTAGTGAGAACCATCTGACCATAAATTCAAATCTGCGATGCCCAGGATCATCTTTACTGACATTCAGAGGAAGAAGCTTGCCCTGACGCTTTGGGAGAGAATATAAAATTTTCGGCTCAAGAGATTTTAAAATTTCTGCAGATGAGTTGAGAACTGGCACTAGAAAGGTTAAACAGATCCTTAGTTTAACACAATTATTAGTTGCTCGCACCAGTCTAGTTTCACCATTAACGTCGCCAAGTACAACTTGCCTTTCGGAAACATGAGTAGTTAAGTTGACAACCATAGGTCGTCTATCTGTAGAATTAATGAACAGAGCATGTAAAGAACACATTGACAACAGCAGCAGCAACAACAACAACAACAACAATCAATCAAATTAGACAAGGTCAGCTACATAAACAGTCCAGATTATTCATTTTATTATGATAAAAATTGCCAATAAGTAAGTTCATGGCATCAATTAGATATAAACAAGAATAGATATGAAAGGACATGTCACTTATAACTCAACCTGAAATAAAAACTACTCACCGAAACGCAGAGTGAAATAAGAATTCTTGTTTCTTTCAAATTTGTTCCCTGCACTGTCCGTACAAAAATTCTTACCCATTACCAAATTCACTCGCCCATACTGAGCAGTGGATGATAAACCCACAAGGACAGAATATTGGAGGTTTGGCTGTAGAATTTTGAGCGAGTTTGGTATAACTTTGCCAGCACCATGGACCAAAAGCTGTAAAGAGTTTTCCAAAAGTGATGAAAATGTTAGAATTCAATTTATTATTCAGTCTAGACAACATAACTAGTCAGAGAACCTAGATTATGGAATTCGATTTACACATCTACACAATTAACATGGTGGACAGTTCCATATGAGGAATTTCAAGACATTTGTCAGTAATTCAAAAATTTTTAAAAGATGATTATATCATACATTGATAAGTGTTTCAAGCGGTGTTATTATAAAATATCCTTATGAAAAAGATCTGATAAAAATCCTTGACTAGGGAGATAATCCACCATTATTGCTTGTTGTATGTGGACTCCATTACAATAGAGAGAACTCGATTTTATTTTTCTCAAATCAACCAAAGCCATACTTCAATAATAGCAAGGTTGAGACAAATCAACCAAAAACCACAATTCTGAAACACTAGAATAATGCAAGAATCAAAGAGAGAACATAAAATCAATTTAAAGGCTTTTTTACATGTTTGTTAGCTACCTACTCACATTGCAAGCATTCACAGACGAACATACAAAACCTGGTCCACCAGTACAGGGCTCACTGAAAGATATATTTATAGGAACATTCAGAGCATTTGTGAAATTAGTTGAGGCGGTGATATCTGCCGTTGGCGGGACTGTATCTGCAAAGTTAAGGTATAATATGAATCAGCTAATTTACAGACAAAGTATAAGTCAGCATGAATGCGAGAAAAGCTAAACTGGATTGTTACATCATAAAGTCCCAAACTAAACTTCAATGTGGGGGCGTGTTTAAGTCTTCAGAATAGGAATAGAAAGGTAAAATACATGCAGTTCACAAAAAATTTAAAATTGAGTAGATGGGTTTTGTTAAATTAGAAATTTGGTACTAAAGACGAACACAATATAAGCTCATGGGAGGGGGAAACATTTCTTCATAGACATAGCTGTTGAAGACTTTCAAGCAAGAAGGTCTTATTTGAAGTTGAGTGGTAATTGATGAGAATATAATAACAATTAGAAAAAGAATTAAAGGAAGAAAGGAAGATTCTTAACCGACAGTCCAGTTATAGCTACTGCAGCCAACTCCTTGAGATCCGTTGGGGCAAACCTCAAATTTATGATTTCCATCCTGCAAGCCTTCACACAAAACCGTCCCATTTTCACATTCAGAAGCAATAATGCTGCCAGAGCCATCGTCCAGCTGCACCAACAAGTTAATTAACCTATTATTGTGTGGACCAAGCCAAATGAACATCAAGAGAAAAACCAAGGTTTTCCCAATATATCAAACCATGATGCAGCTTCTTCGCTTCCCACTTACCATTGAGTTGGAAAGCAAAGCGCACACACAAAGCAACAAATAAAAAATATTCCATTAATTTAGCCTGGCACCAGGAAGAATATGAGTAATCGTTCGCTATAATAATCTTATCAACTAAAGTAAAATACAAAAATATGTACATATAAATAAAATGAATTCCAAATAGTTTTCTTGATTAGTCTAAACTCTAAGCGAAAATTTAAGCTCGTTACATCCTTACAGAGTGGAAAGAAGTGCTAATCACTCTCTGAAATCAACCAACTCCCTTACATTAATTAAGTACAGTACCAGGAAACATATAAACTCGTGACAGAGAAAGAGAGAGAGCAGCTCAGCAGAGCACCCAAAGCAAAAGCCAAGTAAAACTAGCTCAAAGTATTACTAGAGCCTATACGTACCTTGCAAGTGATATTACAATTGGTGCAAGCGCCACTCCCACCGACAAGTACTTCAAAGACGAATGTGGTTGAGCTGCGATTTGAGAATGCTTGGGGAGTCTCCAAGAACTTCACAGTGAGCTCTGAGGCATCACAGAGTGCTATGAAACTCAAAAGAGAAAAAACGGAGCAAAGTAAAACCACCAATGGAAGCTTGAGCAAGCCCATTTCGGAGTAAACCATAATTGAAGTCTGAGACATGTAAAGCCCGACAATTTATAGCCAAAAGAAACACATTTGAGGGGCTTCTTAAAAAAAAAATTAATTAATTTTTTTAAATGAACAGTGAGAGCAGGACATTGTATGGAAACAGTGTTGTAAAAGTGATTAGTTTGATAGAAAATATATTATATAATGACTAGAAGAGGTAAGAGACTGACTTAAGAAGATGAGTTTGGACTGTTTAGTGGTTGATGAGGTAAGGGAGTGACATAAGAAGATGACTTGCATTAGCGCTAATATAATAATAATAACAATTTTTTTTTTTAAAAAGACAAAACTAAAGCCAATTAAGCCAAAAATTCACCCTCACTACAGTAAGTATAACCGTAAATTTACGTTGATATTACTCAATTTGCATTTAGTTTTTAATTCTTTCTTTATATATCTTGAGGATGAAGGAAAAAAGTAAATAGTAGTGTGTGAAGAAAGATACATAATTTAAAAAAATCAAGAAAATTGATATTTTAATTAAATGTGAAATATATAATATGATGTAGAGTGTTTTGAAAAGTGAATATATAAAATAGGAAAAAAATAAGTTCTTATATTAAAATAGCGAAGACAGACATGTAAAAGACAAGAGTGAAGAATGAAGACAGACATGCAAAAGACAAGAAAGAAGCATTTAATGATGTTCTTGGCTATAGATAATTGGGAAACGTTAATGAATTTCTTAAGGGTATTGATTTAGAAACTATTTTAAAAACATTTTATGAGAAAATGATAAAACAATTAATTTTATTGATAACTTTTTATATTTCTCATAAAAATTGTGTCAAAACTATCAAAATATAATTTATTAACAATTTCTCTAAGAATATCCGTTAATATGACCCTAGACAATTAGTATAGGCTAAAATTTAATACAAGCGTGCAAATCTGCACGTGGTTCGATCGATCGAGCCTTGCAGATTTAGTTCAATAATTTCTACAATCACTCGATTTCAATTTTACAAATAAACACACTTTGAACAAGCCTAAACCTAGACTTTATATTTCAATCATGGTTTGTCAACAGATTACAAATTGAAGTTCTAATACATTAATTCCTAAAGTCTTAGAACCTAACACACCACACATCAGATTATTTATTTTATACTACATTTCATTAAAATATTATTTTTTTTTAATTTTTTTTTTCACATATAACAACCAACATCTACGCTCTTTTTTCATCCTCTAAATTGAAAGTTTAATATGGGTATGAATCACCCTTGAACGTTTAGACCCCAAATTATAAAAATACCAATTCAAGTTTTATATTAAACAATTAATGTGCAGAACATGATAATAAGCCAATAACAGAATTGGTAGACAACCTAAACCAAATATAAACACATCTACAGCAGTAAATATAAGGCAAAGATAAAGGGAAGAACGATGCAAACACACGGATAACACACGATATGTTATCGAAGAGGAAACCGAAGTCCTCAACATAAAACCTCTCCGCCGCCCTCCAAGCGGTGATAAAATCCACTAAAGAATATAGTTGGGATACATGAACAGCAGAAAACCCTCCAAGCCTAATCTATCCAAGTACCTAAGCCCTCCAAGCTTCTTGCTCCAATGAGGTTACGCCGAACCTATTTCTTCTTTGGCTTCCCAGATTTCGCTACTTGACCATAGCATCAACCAATGTATATTGGTTCCTTCCAAACTGCTTCCCTCAGCACCAAATAAACCTTCTCACAGACGTGGGTGTGGTGATATAAGGATTTGGTAAAAGACCTCTCAAGGGTATGACAATGGAGAGGAAGAGAGTAGAGGAATTTGTAGAGTTTCTTAGATGAAGATTGGGGATTAGGCAATCTTGTTTTTCTCTAGGGTTTTCTCTCACAAAATTCTCCCTAGAAACTCTCTACATTTAATGGGCATAAGGGTCTATATATAGTGAGGTGATATGAGAATACGAAGAGACATATTTTTGCCAAACAAGGTAAATTGGCGGCTTGATCTCACAGCTTGTCCAAGTCCCGAAATCAAGTCGCGACGTAACGGCCTGGCCAGCCTGGGACTTTTGTCCTGTAGTGTGACAGTTGGCGCGACCCTTTAACTTCCCTGCATGCATCTCACGTGCCTGAAGTTGGCGACTTGCAGCCACGAGCCACCCGCAAGTCCTAGCCGCGAAGCTCTGCTTCTTTGCACATACTTGAGCTTTTCTTCATAACTTCTCACACACTACCCTTACAATAATCCCACCTAAATACAGGGTTACTAAGTGCTTAAATTACAAGCAAATTGACACGGAATAAAGCCAACAAGATGGTTGATAATTTTCAACTTTACAATCTCCCCCTTTGGCTATTCCGTGACAAAACCCTAAAACAAACTCTAGACTTAACGCGTGAGTTGGGAACTGTTGTAAAACTCACTCACACCTAACCCTAGAATCTGCGAAGCTTTAGAACCATAAGAACAAGTAACTCCTGAAACACAACAACACAATAAGTTCATTGTATACAAAAACTTGTAATGCATATGGAGCAAGCATAATGCGATCATGCACAATGGAATAAAGCAGTAAACCATGGCAAGACCAAAACAGGTAATCACTATAGCCAAGTGATCACAATGCTCATTCACACTTGGAATAAACATCCGGACATTCAAGACAATAAACACAAGGTAAATTGCTTGAATGACCAACACTCAACCAATGCACAATACATGAAGTATGTGCATCTAGGAACAATCCTACAACGGGCACAAGAGTGACAGTACTTAGAAGAAAATGCAAGACATTTAGTTGAAAGTACTGATTTAACAAAGCACAAAGGCTGCATAAAATATGACACAAACCACAAAGGCCTACAGACTGTTCATAAACAAACCCTTAAAGCTTACATAAGCAACATGGGTACAAAACAACAACATAAAGTGCTGAATGATATAAGATGGATACAGAAATATGGTAACAACTAAAGATAGACAAAAATAGTAAACAAAAATCTGTTAGCTGAAATCTCCCTCTTTCGTTGAGCTCTCCCCCTGCCAACAGCATCTCCCCCTTTTTGTCATGGAATAGCTAGTCGTCACTATCTTCTAGCTTTCTTTGAATTTCATCCAATTGAGTTTGAATTGAAGTGAACTTCGTATCCCATCGAATGCTGAGATGATTCAAGATGGAGGTAAGGTTGGACATATTGGAACTCAGTTCATGAAAAGAAGCTACAATAGAATCTAGTTTCTCGTCAGCGGGAAGCAAAATGGAGCGCGAGCCACTGTGGGACGCGGAAGCTTCTGTTTTGATTCCCTTCTTGCTATGACCAATGCTAGCGTTGAATGTGCGCATGTTGATTGGACATGGTTTTGCGCAGGGAAATTCATTCTCAGACAGATGGAGCCCTTTACGCTTCAGAATCCGTGAGATGAGACAGCAAAATGGGATCCACATCCTTGATTCGGTTCGTAGAACAGTTTTACGAAGGATATGAAAGATATGAGCACAGATGTCAATCTCGACATCAGAAATCAGATCATGAAGAAACAGTGCATGCCCGAGATTCATATACCCTGTGCTAGATCGAGGATACAAGTTGTGAAACATAACGATCGTGAGCACCCTCAATTTTGGAGGAAAAGATAAAACACTGACTGAGTTCCCATTTGAGGAAAATTCCAGATTTTCCCCAAGAGCTACTTTAAGTAGTTCTTCATCCGGATGTAGATCATCATAGACCGGTGAGACCCCAAGAATTGGTCTGTTAATGTGCAGAATCTCTGCTAGGTATGCGAGAGAGACCGAGAAACTTTTTCCTCTAACCCAGCACTTAAGTTCATCTCCTTCAACAATTACATTGGCATAGAACTCTTTGACCAAATCTTCATATGCATCATCAAGGTCAGAGAGGAGATAATTCCAATCCTTGTGTGCAAACCATTGAGGAATGTTGGTGTCAAACAGAGAATGTTGGTCAAAGACTCTTTCAATTAAAGGTGTAGCCTTTTTGAAGTAATTGTCATGAGTCTGAAAGGCAGCATATGATCGACATCTGTTGGGATCGAGCACACCAGATGGGGAACGAGCCCGCTTTAGTGTAGGAGAAAAATCATCAATTTCAATAACATGTTCCTTTCCTTTGCTACTACCTCCTTTCACAGCTGATCTCTTGAATGGAGACATTTTAACTCTGCACCATGATTTTACACACACAAGAAACATCAAACAAGACAACAAATATTATTAGCAATGTGTCAGTGCCATACCATGTGTAAAGAAGGAAACCCTAAATACTTGACATTTGGGTTCAAAACATGGCAATGAGTGTGTGTAACCAACCAATACCACAGTAGGTACACAAAATTGAGAAGATCAGTGTAAGAACCAGCACAAACAAGCAATATAACCTGAAAATCGGAAACCCATGTTCGAACATGATAAGTTATAACCCACAACAACATCTTCATAAATCAAAAAAAAAAATGCTCAAACCAGTAAGTATGAAGGGAAAGGAAGAAAGCCCATACCTTTTTGTGGAAGATTTGATAGAAGATGATGCAGAAATGGAAGATTTTCACAGAAAAACTCAGAGTGTTTGTGAGAATAAAATGAGGAAGACAATGAATAGTCACAAAGGTACGAGGGAAAAAACTAAAAGTTTTTTATTTTTATTTTTAAATTGTCTTGAAAACGTAAAACACGCGTTTTTCGCGACTGGATCAAGTCGCCAGGTTAAGCCGCGAAACACTGTGAAGAGAAGAAACTTGAGAAATTTTTCTAAGTGTTTTTCACGACTGGGAGGTCTACCCGCGAGATAGTCGCGATATAAGCCGCGAAATTCTCTGAGTACTTCTCGCGACTGGACCTTCCACCCGCGAATCAGTCGCCACACTGACCTGCGAAAATAAGAAAACTCAAATTTTGGAAAAATTTTCTAAGTCTTTTTCACGATTAGAGCATTTACTCGCCAGTTAGCCGCGAAAAATCTCTGAGTGATCTCGCGACTGGGACATGCGACTGGGCCAACCCGCGACTTAGTCGCCAAAACAGGGTAACATTGTTTTTGAAATTTTTGACATTTTTGTAAAAACAAAGTACTTTCCAAAAACAAATCAAAACACTCAAAAATCTTTTTGTGTTTGACCAACAAAGATTGAGCATGTGAAAATACATTTAATCAAGTACAATCACGCAAATGAATAAGACATTTATTGAACATAGACTTGTGTGTTGTGTGTGGATATCAAAAATGAGATAGTCTTTAGTCCAATATGAAGCTTTAATGATCAATTCAATCAAGGCATACACAACTAGCACTAGATAATGTAATTTATCTCAATTATAGAAACATGCATATATGACCTCCCACAAGAACTTGATAACAATTCTTTGAAGCTTTACATTTGGCTCCATATTCAACATATCATTTACAATTTTTTTTTAGTAAAGAAAATCTCATTGAGAGATAGATGCCTGAAATTTTTTATATTTCAATTGATGTGTTAGCCTTTGGCTTTTTGGGCATCATTCATATATTTTATTTTGGTCGCTTTCTCTTTTTCCTAGTCGAATACTAGTTTGTGCGACAAGCTTTTGCAGCTCTATATCTCTTTTCATTTGGAGATTTACATTTAGAGAGCTCTTTTAAGCAAAAAAAAAAAAAAAAAAAAAAAAAAAAGCGAGATTCATCTTCCTTGGAACATAACGCCTAGAGCAGTTCCTTTATTTACTAATGCTAACCTCTCTCACATGTTTATCCATCCTCGGACTTATAAGGTGTCCTCGAATTGGGCCCCAGCCCAATACATTCTACTAGACCTAATACCCCTACAATGTTAATTTCTTCTATTATTGTCACTTAAACTTTTAAAACACATTTTTTTACATCATTATTCTAATATGTATTTTTTCGTTGAGTTTAAATTCTATAAGAATTCACTATAAAAGCTCTTATATTTATCGTCAGCATTAGAATTGTCATATTATATTTTCTTTAAATAATATAATAGATTGAATTCCATTAACAAACACAATCATATATTATGAATATCTTTTAATAATTATCAAAGTCCATAACTCCATATTTAAATTTTTTTATTATAAAAAAACATAGAGAAGATAATATTTTTGTTACTTTTGTATGCATTGCTAAGATTACTAACTAATTATAATCAATAATTTTTAATATATATAAAACCAAAGCAATTTGACTTTTTGTTGAACATATAATATTGTATTACGTAAATTTTTGAGAACTTACAATTTTAACCATCGTTATTTTAATACATATATATATATATATATATAATTAAAATTAAAATTTATTTCATATTTAAACCCACTATTAAATTCTTAGCCCATCATATTTCTTCAAGTTCTAGAATTTATAGTTTCATATATAAATAAATCATTATGAGTGACTATTAAAAACTAAGGGCTTGTTTGGTTAACCTATCACTCATAATTCATCACCCATAACCCATATTTCATATCCTATATCTCATAACTCAATTTTCAGTTTTTGAAAACTTTTAAAAGTTGTTTTCAGTTTTTACGACTCTAACTCACCTTTTTGAGTAATGAGTCATGAGAATTGAGGTAAAAAATTAAACCAAACAAGCATCCTTAAGGTGGGGCCTATAAAATTTGAGAATTAAGTGATGAAAAGTGAGAATTGAGTGATGAAAATTCCTAAACCAAACACTCCCTAAATCTTTGCTTGGACTGTGTTCCGTACCATAAAAAGGTAAGGTGGGTTATTTTATCATTGGGATTTTTGTATTCCAATAATGCTTTTTTTTTTTTTCTTTTCTACTCACATATTAAAAAAAAAAATTAATATTTTATTAATTATTTACTAAGAAAACAAAGAAGTAGAAGGAGATATAAGCAAAAAGAATTTGTATTAACAATTTAATACATACCGGAGTCAGCTAGGAAATGGCCATTTTTTACTAAAAGATCCACATGTTGGATGATAGTGAACATGGACTGCGACATAGGCCAAAACGATGCCACCGGAATACTCCTTCGGTTCCCAACTCCAACTGCCCAGAAAAGAATAGTATCAGCCATGATAACTGTAACCGTAGGCTCAAGCTGATCAAGGAGCCGCACAAATGGAGCTTCCAACTTCGTCCAAATAGCTTCGCCGAAGGAGTACATGTCAGCGGCGCGGACTAACTCTGATGGGATAACATTAGGAATGGTGCCGAAGCGAATGTTGTCGGGCTTAGGATCGGAGCCGATGAAACCAAGCCATTCTTCGGTAACAACGAAGGTGACGAGGATATTGCTGTTTTTCGAAGCAAGTGTTTTGCAGAGGTTCATCATGGGGTTGATGTGGCCGCGACCGGGATAAGGCATGGCCACCACGTGGCACTGCGTGGCTGATTTAGTTTTGACAGAACTCATTATTCAGAGACGCTAACAGAGGATAGCAAACGAAATTCACAGGCAAGTACCGATCAATGCCGTTGAATCCCAAATCAATGGCCACGAGGTTGCTGTTGCCACCAGTGGGCTTCCAAACCTCGACACGTGTCAAGCTGTTATTGGCTAAGTCAACTTGTTGAAGTGACGGCAACGGAAAAAAACCAAGCTTGTAGTGTCACCGTGAATGAGTATTTGCTGAGTTCCACCCCTTCCAACTAATAGTCAACCGGTCAAAAGACGAGTTTGAGAGATACCCAAATAAAGAATTGTGCTTTAGAGCGAGTTCAAGCAAGTTTGGTGGGAGTGACCCAATGAGTTTGTTGTAACTCAAATCGAATCGTCTCAAATTCGAAAGCGAGTTGATTGAGTTTGGAAGAAACCCAGTTAGAGAATTATGAGAAAGGTCCAACGAGTCAAGAGATTTAAGCTTGGCAGATTTAAGGTTGGCAATGGATACAGGGACTGAGCCAGAGAACGGGTTGGATCGGAGAGAGAGGGTTTGGAGGTTTGAAAGAGATGAAATGGAAGAAGGTATAGGGCGAAGAAAGAGTTATCAGAGAAGTCGAGGTAAGTGAGTTGGGAAAGTCGAGAAATGAGTGGGCTGAGTGTACCTGAGTAGCCAGTTGGGTCGAGTCAGGGGTGCAAGTAAGGCCGCAACCGAACACTTCTATATTCTACAAAGGTCGTCAAAAAACAACACTTGTAGAGTGGTTGCTTATGCAATTTCACACCAGCGCTTTGATTTGATAACTTTGAAACTTGAAAGTTATGCAGTGTCGCTGCCATGAGCTCAGCCTTTGTTCTGGTCAAAAAGTAAAACCTCGAGTCTTTGACTAACAAAGTGCAAGTGGAGTGCAGCAATGGATTTTCATTATATTATTGTAGAAAAATGGTCTGAATTTTGACTGAAGTGTTCCCCTCCATAGACTTTTCATCCACGTGAGCCTGACACTTACGCCTTTTTAAGAGCACGCAAGGACTTTTGGACGTGAAAATGGAGTTACTCTGTATCCGATCTACTAAAATAGTAAAATTATAGGTAGAACTTGTGATAAAACCAAAATACTCTCTTCAATAGACAGTGAAACCCTAAAAATTTCAGCCCCTAATACTTTATCACTTCTTTCTCTTTTGTCTTTGATTTGTTTTTGAGTCTCACACTCTCTCTTTGTTTCTTCTTACAGAACAATTCTTGTTCTCATAAAACCAATTTAATTTAAACAACAAATCTAAAATCAGAACAACAACAACAACAACAGATCAAGAACAGAAAAAAAAAAAAAAATAGAACAGAATTTTTCTGTTTGGCTTCTTGGAAAATATTCAAATAGCTTTCTTTCTTTTTTTGGCTATAAGTTTTGATTTTAATATGTGAAACTTGGGGTTTTTTTATCAATGGTCTATGTGTATTATAGTGAGGGAGCTATAACCATAATTTTTTTTTTCATCTTTTTCTTTTTATTATTAAACTTTATTTCTGGTGGGCTTGTTGAACTTTATCTACCCTGAAATCACGGAGAAAGAGTCACTTATCAAAAGAACAGGGGAAAAAAATTAGAACAACAAAAGATCAAAAAAAAAAAAAAAAAAAAGAAGAAGAAGCCGATCTAACAAATCTAAAATCAGAAACAACAACTGATCAAGAATAAGGGAAAAAAAAATAGAAGCCGATCTGACCCCTGGCTACATGCACTCGGCAATGAGAAGGAGGAGCGACGGTGAAGATGCAATGGTGGCGGTGCAGTGGAGCAAGGGCAATTTCTCCTTTCTCTCTAGTCTCTATACGTGTCTCTATGTGTGTTTGAAGATAATGAAACCAAAAGGAAAAAGGGAGGGGGTTGGAGAAAAAAAGGATTGGTCTGAACGTGTTATGACTTTTGTTTTTTGATAATAATATGGAAAAAAGAATGGTCTGGCTTTTCCGAGCAGCAGCAGCAGCTGAAAAGAGAAACAAACAAAACCAAAAAACAAAACAGTAGAAAAGGAATGGTCTATAACGTGTGGTTGACTTTTTTAATGATAATTGATAAGTATAGTATGTGTTTTTTTAAGGAAATTAATTATAAGTTAATGAATAATAAGAATAAAAATCTCTTAAATTAAGATTAAATGGGTTTTTCTTCAAATACTAAAATTGAAAGTGTAATTGATAAGTTAAAATATAGTTAAGAATTTGAAAAATATAGTTGTTGGGAATGAATAAAGGAAGAATAAAGAAAGATTAAAATAAGTATAAAGAAAGAATAAAAAAATAATATTTAAATAGAATGGAGAAATGATAAAGAGTCTGTTGAAAAGTATATTTGAAAAAGTAAATAAGTAAAAGGTAAACGCAACTGTTCACTTTCTAAACGGTACAAAATTTTGAAGATTTTGTTGAAGATGCTCTTAACTTTTAGTGAAGGGAAAAAAAATCACCAATGTTTATTTCATAGTTTTCATTCTCAAATCTTTCTCTATTTATGTTCGATATATCATAGAAAATTGACTTATTTTTTTGATTATGTAAATATGAGCACAAACATATCTAATCATAAAGAACACAAATAGATATTATGAACAAGAACAAGGGATGGAACCAGGATTTAAACCTAGGGGGATCGAATTTCTTTGTTCAAAGATTTAAAAAAATTGAAATATCAATATTAGAGGTTGTCAACAATGCATTATTAGCATTAATTTTTAATTATTTGTATTTTTTATTTTGAAGAAAAAATTGCAAATGACAATTTATAATTAAGAGTTTTGTAAATTGTGATTTATAACTATGTTTTTATTGGCTTTAATTCCATGTAAAATTTGATTGTAATTATGTTCTATCATTTCCTTGCATTTTTGTGGGATTTAATGTAAGGGTTGTGTGTGAGAGTTTGTTGAAGATTCTGTGAAAATGAGGATTTCACGACTAGCTCGCGAGTGCCAACTTGCAAAACAGGCCACTCGAGAAGCACATGCTAGAATTTGAAGAGTCTTTGACAAGTTAGATTTCATGAGTCATTCGTTACTTAGGCCAAGTTGTTAGTGAAATATTCAAACATTGTAGCGTACCATTTATGAAAATCAAAATCAAGTAGTTCAAATATCAAAATCACGTAGTTCAATATTCAAATATTGTAATTTCATTTTTTTATTAATGAAAATGATGGGGATGTTACTTTGATCAAGAAAGAAGAAAATAACAATTAGAGGAAAGCTAATCAAGAAGTAAATAGCGAGCATAGAAAAGCAAGTCAACGGAATTGTACCGTACCATGAGCAATAAGGCTTGTAAGTCTTAACCCAACGTAGCAGTAAGTCAATAACAAAGAAAAAGTCTTTTGCCAGGAAACTTGAGAGGCTAGCTAGCCACAAAATATTTGGGGTCCGTTTGAATAGCACTTATTGTTGCTGAAAGTTGATAAAAACTGATTGTTGAAAAAAAAAAAAAAAAAAAAAAAAAAAAAAAAAAGGAGAAAACGCAGAAAGGAAACACGCCGTGCCTCTGTATCCAAACCCTCACTTGGTCGCAATTTGCTATTCACAATCAAATGACACAGAGTTAATAGTTATGACTGAGCGGAAGGCTCATGTGTGATAAAAGCACCATTTTTCTACCAAATATTAAAAGCAGTTTATCAGGGACGGAATCAGGATTCAAACTTAGGGGCTCTAATTTATTTGTTCAAAAATTAAAAAAAAAATAAAATATCAATACTAGAGGTTGACAACTATGCATTATTAGCAGCAGTAAGTCAATAACGAAGAAAAGTCTTTTGCTAGGAAACTTGGGAGGCTAGCTAGCCACAAAATATTTGGTCACAATTTGCTATTCATAATCAAATGACACGGAGTTAATAGTTATGACTGAGCGGGAGGCTCATGTGTGATAAAAGCACCATTTTTCTACCAAATATTAAAAGCTGTTTATTAGGGACAGAACCAAGATTCAAACTTAGGGGGGTCAAAGTTATTTGTTCAAAAATTTTAAAAAATTGAAATATCAATACCAGAGGTTGACAACAATGCATTATTAGCATTAATTTTTTAATTATTTGTATTTTTTGTTTTGAAAAAAAAATCACAAATGACAATTTATAATCAAGGGTTCTGTAAGTCAATTGGCACGTCTTAATACTTTCAAGGTTTGACCAAGATTAGTCTAATTCTTTATTCTATCGACATTATAAATTAAAAAAAAAAAAAATTATGTACTCTTTTCACATACTTCTATAACTAATAACTTCATAATGCTATATGTATAGTTATAAGATTCTTAAAAAAAATACAAAAAACTATAGTTAAAATTTCAAATCTATGTCAAGCATTATTTTAATAAAACAACCAAAATAATGGTTAATAATATCATGCATTAATATTTACCATAAAAAAGGGTAAGACAATTATTGGTGTCTTGGTAAGTGTAGGGACTCGATTTGTAGCCCAAGTCCAAAAGGTATGGATCTTGGCCTAGTAGGCCCAATACAATAAATTTGTAGAGAGTGGGTCAAAGAACTAAGTCCTAGTGAATTTAACAAATGCTAGTATGGATGCAAAAGGCGGTCAAGTAAGAGCAAAGCACATAAGACTGAATAAATTCTCTGCCTGAGGAGACAAAACTTGGTGTAAATTGATAGAACCGATTACCAGTGCAACTATGATTGCTATAGTGTTCTTTTCCTATTTTTTCTGAGCCCACTTCCATCTAGGGTCTCTTTCCTTATATATCTCCTTCTCGGTGATCTTGACCCTCCATTTGTCAATCATTCAAGCTACTACTTGAGTGCCCATCCCATTAGACACCCCTTCTGGTTCTCCGTGAGTCACGATAGCCAAGGAAGCACTGTTTAGGGGTCTTCTCCATATTAAAGTGGTCAGAAAAGTAGCTATAGTGCATTTAATGCGGTGGTAGTAACTTTTTCTTAGATATTTCTGAGTTCCCATCATTCTTATATGTGTACGATGCATGTCCTTATCTCTGGATCTTCTTGGGAGGTCACCTTGAACGTTGTAACACAAATTTGAACTGCACTCATCATATCCGAGGAGGAATTCCTCCTCGGACCACTTCCATTCGTTCATTACTTATGAGACTTCAAAATTGGAACCCCTCATAATTATTCGCACCCCTTTGGACATTCCCCTATCCTCGGATAAGGCCCATGGCCTAATACAATTTTTGGGCCCTTATCCCTACAATAGCCCTTCAAAACTTTGGTTTTTCCCTCTCGTTTGAGGAGAAAAAGTGGGGTTTTGATTTTTAAAAGACAAAGTCATTTATTCCTCTGGTTCACACGTGTGAAATCCCTGCTTTGCTCGTTCCATGATTGCTACTAATGCTTCAAAATCCGCAAGGCACCTTTAGTTACTTCGGGTGGCTCTTTGTTCCCCAAATCTAATGGTGAGGCGCAGATCGAATGGCTGACCTTTCTCTTGAAATTTTTAGCGAGATAACTCCTACTCATTTTCACCCCTATAAAAAGCCTCGAGGGAGATCATTCTCCCCTTTACTTTACAAATTTTTAAGTTCTTCAGAGATTTCAAGCATTCCAACTCACCAAACTCCCTGCGCTCCTGAACTTTCGTAACTCCTTTCCTTTAAAAATTTCCACAAGGCTTTCCTAAAGGTTTAGAATTTAACACATTCACTTACTCTTGTAAGTATCTATCTCTTTAAAACTTCTTTTTCTCCTCGGCCAACTTTCTCGGCCTTCCAGTTCTTACCTCCTTACTTACAAATTCCAGTCGCTTCTTATTAGGTTGTCCATATGGGTAAGTTGTCCATATGGGTAGGTTTGCGAGCCTAGTAGACTCAGCGACCAAAATAGAAGCCTTTAAAGATATGTACCATATACCCCAGGAAGTTGGCTTGCGATATTGTTCTCCGAACAAGTAGTGACCCATAGGGAGGAGGGGGAAGTCATCATCCCCATGATAGCTTTCATAGAAGGGGGAATGACTCTCCCCATAGGTAGGATAACTTGAGATTACCTCCTTAACCATAAGTTAAGCCCCCATTAGTGCGCGCCCAACCTATTCAGGGTTTGAGTAGCGTCGATGCTCTCAACAAGCACTTGGGTTTGCGGCTCACCTAACATGATGTGGTCCACATATACGAGTGCCACTCCCAGAAAAATGCGGGATATTACCTTAAATCCCGATTTGACGTTGTCAAATTAATGTCGTGTCTACCTAAATCCAACAAGGGTATGAAAGACAATTACCTTATAGCTTCGGGAGCGTGGCATGATGGCCTCCATTACCCTGTCTTAAAGGAAGAGCCAGGTGGGATACCTTAGAGTTAGGATCCTTAGTAAGAGATTTATACTTTTTAGCTCTGACCACGTTTTGTTCCTTTTTTTTCTCTCTCTTTTAATGATGATTTTAATTTTCTAACCATGCCCTGCTTCTCGGCTATTTGTGTAGATAAGAGACAAGTAGCTCCTCGGCTTAGTCTGGCCAACGTTGTCGCACTCAATCACTTGCTGAGATTAGAAATCGTCGTGAGTAAGGATTGACAGCTGCGAGCCGTCCACCTAATTCTAGGCTTTCAGCATATCTTAGAAACATACCAGAAGATAGGTCACGCCATAAGGGCAGGTGATCCCAGATTGGCGCAAATTGACGTGTCTCAGCCTGGTTTTCTATCCCGAGACAATCTTCTGCCGGTTATGCACCCATACCAATAAAACCTTCCCCTGGTAGTACAACCATTCCAATAGGCTTTACCTGAAGCAGCAATAGGAGAACAGATCGCCTCCTCAAACTCCTCGCTCGAAGAAGAAATCGACAAGTTTCGTTTTGAGGAAGGAAAGACTCAAGGAGTGCAGGTGATCCCTGTCTCGGACGCCAAGGACGAGCCCGATAGGCATTCTAGTGCCCACGTCTCGATCCTTGTGACTTCCGGTTAAGAGACTACCTCCGAAGAAGAGGAAGACGAGATGGCCTCAAATAAGGGAAACATAAGCCTAAAGGACCTTATGGCTACAAGTAGGGCTGTCCACGGGTCGGGCCGGGTCGGGTTTGTGCCCAACCCGGACTCGACCCGCTCAGGTCGGGTGGGAGAGAATCAGACCCGCAACCGACCGCCGATCACCACGGGTCGAGTCGGATCGGATTCTAAAAATCGATCGGTCGGTTCGGTTGAAACCGACGAACAGAGTCGATGAGCGGAGGAGAGCAAAGCGTCGTCGGATTTGGCTGGAGAAGAGCGAAACGTCGTCGGATCTGGCTGGAGAAGAGCAAAACGTTGTCGAATCTGGCAGGAGAAGAGCGAAACGTCGTCGGATCTGAGCTTAAACATCGCCGGATCTAAGCCAAAGTTACCGATCTGAGCTTACACGTCACCGATCCGAGCTTAAAAGTCACCGATCTGAGCGATTTTTTGAAAAATATTGCCGGAACTGAGCTAAAATCATCAGATCTAAGTAGATCTGAGAAAAATCGTCGCCGGATCTAAGCGAAAGATGGGTATTCGTCGCCGGATCTGAACGGGGGAGGCTTTGATCTGAAGTGGTGGTCGGGCGGGTCGGGTGGCTGCGGTTTTAGCGGAGAAAACCCGCCACTCGACCCGCCGGAATCGGGTTTGAAGGGCTGAGACCCGCCGCCGACCGCCAGAGTCGTCGGATCGGGCGGCGAGCGGGTCGGTCCGGGCGGGTTTTTCGGTTTGCTCGGGTGAGCGGTTTCCATGGACACCCCTAC
>NW_027069571.1:1082047-1118863 GCF_002906115.3 Quercus suber
TTCAATTTAAACACTTATATAAAAGATGTCATTGAATGTTAATTTCACCCAAGTATGTGGTCCGAGAGACCTAACATAACTTAGGATCTGTTTAACACTTATAAAAATGTCATAGTGTGTTAGTTTTCCCATAGCATCTGGTCCGAGGACTTTAGGCATGACTATGGTTCAGTTTAAAAACTTATATAAAAGATGTCATAGTGTTAACTTTCCCAAAGCATCTGGTCTGAGGACTTCACACATGACTATGGTTCAATTTAAACACTTATATAAAAGATGTCATTGAGTGTTAATTTTACTCAACTATGTGGTCTGATAGACTTGACATAACTTAGGATCTGTTTAACACTTATAAGAGATGTCATAGTGTGCTAATTTTCCTATAGTATCTGGTCTAAGGACTTCAAGCATGACTATGGTTCAGTTTAAACACTTATATAAAAGATGTCATAGTGTTAACTTCCCCAAAGTATTTGGTCCGAGGACTTCAAGCATGACTAAGGTTCAATTTAAACACTTATATAAAAGATGTCATTAAATGTTAATTTCACCCAAGTATGTGGTCCGAGAGACCTAACATAACTTAGGATCTGTTTCACACTTATAAGAGATGTCATAGTGTGTTAATTTTCCCATAGCATTTGGTCTGACGACTTCAAGCATGACTATGGTTCAGTTTAAACACTTATATAAAAGGTGTCATTGAGTGCTAATTTCACCCAAGTATGTGGTCCGAGAGACTTGATATAGTTTAGGATCTGTTTAACACCTATAAAGATTGAATAACGAGAAATATAATGCCTTTAGTGAATGGACATATTAACAAAAGAGACTTTCATTAATAATAATACCATTTTAGGTTGTTTACATTCCACGGGTGTAGTATTACATCTATCTAAGTCTTCCAAAAAATATGCTCTTATACCAGCCACCAAGGTGATGCAGTATGGTCCTTCCTAATTGGGCCTAGCTTTCCCCACACTGGGTTATTTGCAGTACCCAGAACCTTTCTCAACACCAAATCACCAGGTGCTAATAGTCTCAGCTTCACGTTGACATCGTAACCCTACTTGAATTAATGTTGGTAGTATGCTAATTGAACCATTGCATTTTCTCTTCTTTCTTTGATAAGATCTAAGCTCCTTTCTAGCAACTCATTGTTACTGATCAGATTGAAAGAGCTAGTTCTGAGTGTAGGGAAGCCAGTCTCTAGAGGAAAAATAGCCTCAGCCCTATAGGTCATCAAAAAGGGGGTGTCCCCGGTTGATCTGCGAGGTGTAGTTCTGTACATCCAGAGCACATGTGGCAGTTCCTCTACCCATTTTCCCTTCACATCATCTAACCTCCTCTTAAGTCCACTCACTATGACCTTGTTAATAG
The DNA here is from genome assembly GCF_002906115.3 of Quercus suber. Lineage (NCBI taxonomy): Eukaryota > Viridiplantae > Streptophyta > Magnoliopsida > Fagales > Fagaceae > Quercus > Quercus suber. The sequence goes on from NW_027069571.1 coordinate 1,083,428, forward strand.
CCTCTACTTATCCATTCCCTTAAGGATAAGCTGGGGTGGAATATCTATTTGTAATTCCTAGATCACAATAGTATCTTTTGAAAGATTTGCTATCGAATTGAAGACCATTGTCTGAGATGAGGGTACGAGGGACAGCGAATCGTGTGACGATGTTCTTCCATACAAAATTCTTGGCATCCATGTCTCTAATGTTTGCTAGAGGCTCAGCTTCAACCCACTTAGTGAATTCTGTGCCGACTAGCAAGTATCTTTTGTTCCTTGCTGCCTTGGGGAAAGGGCCTACTATGTTTAAGCCCCATTGAGCAAACGGCCAAAGGCTAGATAGTGGACTTAAGGCTCCCCTCGACTGGTGTATGTTGGGTGCGAATATATAACTTTTGGTCCTCAGACAGCCAAAACCGAAGAGCCTTTCTACATACTTTGTCTACTACTGATTTCTCCTCAGGCAGAGTGTCTTCTTTTAAGAACAGTGTTATAGGATCCATCTCTGTGGGCTTGCATTGGTCTTCTATAAGGATGATCCAAGGTAAGCTCTGCGCCGAGAAGGTTGTGAGCGTGGCTAGGGAATCAGGGTGTGTGTTTTCGCTCCTAGGGATGTGTAACAGGCTAAAAGATTTGAACTCTGATTATAGGTGACTGACCTGACTCAAGTATCCTTGCATTCTTTCATCACTGGCTTCGAATTCTCCTTTCATTTAGCCAACGACCAATCTGGAGTTTGAAAACATATTTACAACCTTTCTGCCCATTTTTCAGACCATTTCCATTCCCATCAGTAGAGCCTCATATTCTACATCATTATTGGTGGCCGAGAATCCCAATCTTAATGATTTCTCAATGGTGATCTTTTAAGGGGATACTAGTACTAACCCCACTCTGGAACCCTTCTGATTTGCTGTACCATCAATATACACTTTCCAGGATAAGGGACCCTGTTGGGAGATCGTGCCAATCGATTTTCCATCCATGTGTTACGTTTTTGCTTCTTATTCCAATTGGGATTCAGTGAAATCTGCCACCAAATTCGTGAGGACTTGGCCCTTAACTGAGGTACAAGGAATGTACTTGATGTCAAAAGCCCCTAATATCGTGGCCTATTTAGCAATCTTTCTTGTGTAATCAACGCTCCTGAGTAGAGATTTAAGTGGAAGCCAAGTTAGGACAACAACCGTGTGTGCTTGGAGGTAATAGGGGAGTTTACATGTGGCAAGTACCACTACCAAAATAACCTTTTCTAGCAGCAAATAGCGGATCTCGGCCTCATGTAGTAACTTGCTCACATAATAAAATGGCCTTTACGTGCCGCCATCAACTCATATTAGGACCAAGCTTACAATATGAGGGGCCACAACAATATAGGCAAACAGGACTTTGTCAACCCCCGGGCTGGACATGATAGGAAGCCAAGATAGATTCGAACCCTTCCATTTGTTCATCAACAGGAAGAAGGGTCAGCACCTATCCACTGACCAAGAGATAAACTGGTTCAGGGCAGCAGTCATTCTGGTTAGTTTCTGAACTTTCTTGGGGTTCTGAGGTGGTTGTAAGCTGTTAATTGCTTTAATCTGGTTAGAGTTGACCTCAATTCTCCTATGGGTTACCATGTAGCCTAGAAATTTGCCTGATCCCACACCAAAGGAACACTTAGAAGCGTTGAGGCCCAGCTTGTGTTTCCTCAGAATTTTGAATATGTTCCCAAGGTCTCCTAAGTGCTCGGACACTACCTTGCGTTTTACCACCATGTCTTCTATATAGACCTCGATGCTCTTGCCCAACTATAGTTCAAACATCCTAGTTGTTATCCTTTGATACGTAGACCCTGCATTTTTCAAACCGAAGGGCATCATTTTGTAGTGGTAGTTTCTGGTGGGAGTGACGAAAGCTATCTTCTCCTAATCATCTAGGGCTAGTGTTATTTAGTGGTATCCTTGAAAGGCATTTATGAAGCTCATTTGAGGATGGCCTACAGTTGCATCTAGCAGCTGGTCTATCTTAGGCATGGGGAAAGGATCCTTTGGGTAAGCCCTATTCATATCTGTGAAGTTCACGCACACTCACCATTTCTCACTCTTTTTCTTTATCACCATGGTATTGGCCAACCACTTAGGGTAAAATACCTCCTTAATAGCCCCCGCCTGCTTTAGTTTCTTCACTTCCTTTTTGACAACATCAGAGTGGTCCTTGGTCAAGCACCGAGGGTATTACCTCTTGGGAGTGACAGATGGATTAACATTTAGATGGTGATAGATGAAGTTCGGGTCCATCTCGGGGCTTTGTAAACACTCCATGCGAAGACATTGGCGTTTTTTTCTAAGGAACTTTATTAGCTCTTCCCTATCTAGAGGAGGCAGCTGAGCCCCAACATGAAAGAATTTCTCTAGATCATCGCCAATAACAACCTTCATCAAATTTTAATATTTTTCCTCTTCCGCTGACCCATCGACTGGCAATGCTAGAGCTTTTAATTGCTATAAACCCTTTTTGGTATGGGCCGAGGATTCGACCTTGGGCTGATACTAGATGGCAGCCACCAGGCACTGCCTCGCCACAGATTGATTTCCTAGGATCTCCTTAATTTGGCCCCCAAATGGGTATTTCACCTTTTAGTGCAGAGTAGAAGAGACAACTCCTAGGGGATGAAGCTAGGGCCTTGCCACAATGGCAGTGTAGGGTGAATAAGCGTCCATCATGATGAAGTCGACCTCCACTACTTCTGAACTAATCTGCACGGGAAGCCTAATTTGGCCCTTCGAGATGACGACCTTCCCATCAAAACTCACTAGGGGCGAGCTGTAGGGTGTTAGGTCCTCAGGTTTCAAGTTCAGCCCCTTATGTAGGTTGAGGTACATTATCTTGACACCAGCCTTGGTCCACCATCACCTTTTTCACATCATATCCCCCAATCCTGAGGTAACCACCAAAGCAACATCGTGGGATTAGGTTGTTCCGATTTTATCCTTGTCCAAGAAGCCCAAAATTGGTTGAATTTATAATCTTGCCTTCTTTGGCTCTTGAATATCGTCCTCGGCAAATAGTCAAGCCACAGACATCATGGCAAGACCTAGTTCTCCCTAGAGCAGCGAAAATGACATTTATCGTTCCTAAGGGGGGTCTTGAAGAATAATCTCTCTGGGATTCTGAGTTTGCCTGACCCTCCTGACCACTGGAGTGGTGCAAGAGTTGCTTTAGCTTTCCTTCACAGACGAGCTGATCCAGGTTGTCTCACAGACTTCTACAATCTTCTGTGGTGTGTCCATGATCTTGGTGGTATTGGCAATAGAGGTTGTGGTTGTGCCTTGCGGGGTTTCCTACCATTTTATTTGGCCATTTAAAAAATGGTTTGTTCCTAATCTTCTTCAAAACTTGATGCACTAGCTCTTAGAACACTGCGTTGACTGCCTAAGGATTGGCAGATCCTGACTGTTTGACAAAATCTCTCTGTGGTCAGTTGCTGTTGTACCAGTCTAACCTAAAATCCCTCATCTCCTAAGGAATAACCTTATCCTTTCTTTTTCCTTGCTGCTAATCTTCCTCAACCATTTTATACTTGTCTATTCAGTTCATAAGTTGGCACACACTGGTGATGGGTTTGCCAATCAGAGATTTTCTTAAACCGTGCTTGGCCGAGAGGCCAAGCTTGAAAGTACTGATGGCCACATCATCAAAGTCACCATCTATCTCATTGAACATATCCCAGTAGCTGTCAGAGTATGCTTTCAGGGTTTCTCCCTCTCGCATACTTAAGGACAGTAGGGAAGCCAAGGGCCGAGGGACCTTACAGTAGGTGATGAAGCAGGAACAAAATGCCCGGGCGAGCTCCTTGAAGAAACTTATGGAATCCGCCTTCAGGCTGTCGAACCATCTCATCGCAATGGGTCTCAGACTGGATGGGAAAACCTTGCACATCAAGGCTTCGTCTTTGGAATGGATAACCATTCTTTGATTGAAATGGCTCACATGCTCCACGGGGTCTATTCTACCGTTGTACATGGTGAAAGCAGGTTGAGTGAATCATTGAGAAAGTTTAGCCCCCTCGATTTTGTGCGTGAAGGGTGACTTGGAGATTTGGTCCAAGGCCCTGCTCACAGTATCGTTTCCTATGCCTTTGTAAGGTGGGCTTCTAACCTTCCATTCACGATGGTGTTCCCCTTCGTAAGAGAAAGACTCACTATGCGGGGTTTGAGATCTTCGCCTGTAACTAACGTCCCTTTCACCATTAGAAGAAACATTAGAGTTAGAGGGAGTTCGCCTTCGTCGTGCATGGCGTAGTTCCCTCTTTAACTAGATAATTTCCAACTACATGGCTCTATTATGCTGGTCTTGAGAGACGTGACTTCTAACCTGAGTCTTTTGCTTGTATGCATAGTGTGCACACTGCCTTCTCAATCTCCTCTCCATTTGAGGTTGACAAAAGGGTCGCCATGCTTGGATCCCAAAGATTCTGCTTGGTGTGGACCCGAACCTACCATAGTTAACCGCTGCACTCACTATCGCATAAGTTTTTTCCACAGATGGTGCCAATTGTAGGGGCTTGATTTGCAGCCCAAGTCCAAGAAGTATGGATCTTGGCCCAATAGGCCCAATATAATGAATTTGTAGAGAGTAAGTCAAAGAACTAGGCCCTAGTGAATTTAACAACAGCTAGTATGGATGCAAAAGGAGATCAAGTAAGAGCAAAGCACATAAGACTGAATAAATTCTCCGTCTGAGGAGACAAATCTTGGTGTAAATTGATAGAATCGATTACCAGTGCAAATGTGATTGCTATAGTGTTCTTTTCCTATTTTTTCTAATCCTACTTCCATCTGGGGTCTCTTTTATTATATATCTCCTTCTCAGCGATCTTGGCCCTCATTTTGTCAATTGTCTAAGCTACTACTCGAGTGCCCGTCCCATTAGACACCCTTTCTAGCTCTCTGTGAGTCGCAGTAGCCAAGGAAGCACTATTCAGGGGCCTTCTCCACATAAATGTTGCCAGAAAAGTAGCTGCAGTGTATTTAATGCGGTGGTAGCAGCTTTTCCTTACATATTTCTAAGTTCCCATCATCCTTATACGTGTACGATGCACGTCCTCTATTAGAAATTTAGACCCCTTAAAACAACAAGATTAACCTAGTTAATTAGCCAAGTGATTAACTTAGTCAATTTAAGCAATTTTAGGTTATCACAAACATACAATCATATCAAAAGGATAAAGTAGCAGAATAATAAATAACACAAGATATGATCACCCAGGAAACCACACAGTAAAAACCTGGGGAGGATTTAACTTAGCTATCCTCAAGGTAAACCTGAATCCACTATCTTGAAAGAATCGAAGTTCATACAAAAGGACTTACAAGCTCCCCGCTTGACTTCCTAATGCTACCCACCAGTAGAACTTACTGACATGACCACGTGCAAGCTCCGAATCCACGAACTCCTTCTTTCTTGGATTCTCCAATCAAGATACAAGCACCCCCGCTTATTTTTCTTTAAGCTCCAATAGCAACAACCTTGTTGATCATCAAGATGTAGATAATATCTCTACCTTAAAAACCCTAAGTTTATATGAAGGAAAGCTCCTCTAGATCTCACAAGAGATTCACATAAATCGCAAATATGAGCAACAAAGGCTTAGAGAGGTTTGGGTATAAAACCCTAGATACAAAAGAGGCACTATCTTCTCTCTCTCTAAAAGCTCTCAAAAACATGGCTTAGGGTTTCCTTTATATAGTGGGAGAAGTAGATTTAAAACCCTAATCCTTAATGGGCTTGGGCTAAGTTGGAAATTCGGCAGAGAAAACATTCTGCCCGAGATTCGATCGATCGAGTCTTTCTTTCGATCGATCGAGCCAGGCCGAAATGCACCAATGCATCTGCAGTCTCTCAATTCCAACTTTACATGAAAGACCCAACTTTGAGCAAGCCTAAACAAGACTAAACAACCTGTTTTGATCATGGTTTGCCAACATTACATATTAGAGTTCTAAATACATAAAATCCTAAATCTTTAGAACCTAACAAACTCCCCCTTGGTAATCCGTGACAAAACACAAATTAAAAGCTCAAAGTTTACAAGTAAAAGCATTTTAAAAAAATACTACACATAACACAAATTCAATCCTAACTACTATCCATCAGATCCAAGTGTAAACAGCAGCTCAATTGAATCAACCTGTATATTCCTAAAACACTCAAACAAAACACATAAACGCATGTGTGACAGAAAAACAGTAAATCAACAAATAAATTCTTGACTTCACAAAACACAAAACAAAGAAATATATCATGAATAACTCATAAATATAAATCAATGAGCAGTGAACAAGAAACAGAAATAAAAACATAAGTAAACTAACTCTCTCCCTAAGTTAGATACAACAAAAAGTTTTTATTCATATTCTCCCCTTTCAAAAATAATTTCAACTCCCCCTAGACAAGAAAAACATGATTCCTATAAATCAATAATTTCTCCCCCTTTTTGTCACGTATTGACAAAGACAACTCATACAAAGAGTAAACAGTCACTATACGCAATAAAGGATAAGAGAAAATAGAGAATTAAGGGGACCATAAAACAAGTCAACTCTATAGAAAATAAAGACAGCTCCCCCTATAAACAACACAGGTTTAAAAAATCTCCCCATATAAAAATAGGAAAAAAGTTTTGGAAAAAATAGTTTTGGGTAAACTTTTGGAGGTGGGGAAAAACACACAAACCAAAGTTAAAAACTAAGGTGAGGATACACGTAAAGAAAAATATTCTCTCTTTCAATAAAATACAAACATGGCACTATGTGACCTATAAATAGTTGCATGAGTAGAGAAAATATTTGCACATTGATTATCCACCATATCTTTTTAAGAAAAATATTTTCTACAGTTCACACATAAAAAAGGCATATACTAAAAAGTACATAGCTCAAAAATTAATCAATCAATTTTTTGATCAAGTTGAGTACCAAATGTAGCAAAGTGTATGCATGTTATGTGTGAAAATAATGAGAGATACGACTGCAAAACTGCAAGATGGATACAAAAACAATGCAATGCATGTGAATCCTAAATACAAATGATGCATGAAAAAATTTTGGTCAAAAACCTAGAAACTGAAAATTTTTCAGTTTCGATCGATCGAGAATCGATCGAACATCAATCGAGTCAGGCAGACTCAAACCAAAAATTTTAATTGCAATTTTGATTGATCGAAAAACAGGTTCGATCAATCGAAAGTTTGGAAAAATCAGATTTTTGAAAAACAAAGCATTTTAATGTAGAAACTCCTCAAAGCACATTATTTTATAAAAAATACATGAATATGAGACAAAAAGTTTTTCAAAAACACTTGAATTTAACCCAAATATTCCAAAATCAAGATTTTCAATCAATTTGTCCTCAAACCGAAAACATTAAACACATTTTGCAATAAAATCAAGGAACTTTTAATCTTGGATGGCCACAACAAGATCACACACAATAAAATGTACCAAGTTTAGCAAAGAGTAACTTGTGTAGTGTATGCAACTAGCAAAAGCTTGAGATACATGTGAGGTGATATGTGAATAGCAATCAATCACAAAGTCTACAAAATTCATCACATAGAATTTAAAAGAGACTATCACCTAAAGAGTTACATNCCATCACATAGAATTCAAAAGAGACTATCACCTAAAGAGTTACATCATATAACTTCCACATCTCCTAGAACAAGAGATTGCAATCATGTAAGTTTCTTGAATTTTGCCTTATAATATACACACCAATTTTAATTATGTGATTTGGCATCAAGCCTAATAGTACACACCAATTTTAAGCATTTAGCAATTAAACTGAGGCTACACCTTATGTTCTTTTTATGCATGTGCTACACTTTCTCGAGCACAGAATCTTAAGATATGCACTAAGGTATTCATGATTGGCTAGTGAAGAGTGGTGAGATGGTTATTTATGCCTTTCTCAAAAGGTTCAAGTCTGACAATCAAAGGCATGTGACTTCAAGATCAAGATAAAGTGATCAAAAACTATAAACATCTTTCCCACACAACATGCACTACAAAGCTCAAACTAGTAAAGTGCAATAAAATAAGCTCATCCAAGCTAAACAAGGTAAATAAACATTTTATGTAAAGATAAGGTGGCCAACCTTGATTTCAAATCCATGATATGTAATGCAAAACACAAAAATCTTTTTGGTTTAAAAAAAAATTTTATGACCAAAAACAAAAAGCATACATTATGCTCAATAATTAAAAATGCAAATGCAATGCATGACAGTGCTTAACTAAGCTATAGAGGGTACACAAACAAGAAAAAACAATTTCTTAATTAACCCATGAGTACATGTACAAACTAGTATATACTCACACAAAATCAGAAAAAGCTTAGCATACTATTCAAGTTTCTCCACAATGTCAAGTATGTTCTAAATCAAAATAGAGATATTATAATTCATGTAATCCTCAAGAAAAATAAAACGAGACACAAAATAAAATATTTTTGTCTTTTTGAAAATTTTCAATGTTTTTGGATTTTTTTTTTAAAAAACCTAAAAAACAAAACAACCAAAAACAGAAACAAAACATGTCCACAAATAATTGAAAGCATTAAATCAGGGATAAGTCAGCAACACTCACCTTAGAGAATCTTTTCTCACCCATTTAGCACGAGTATTCAGCTTTGTAGGTGAAAATCCAGGTAAAGCAGAGTGTATTTGAGGAATTACATCAATCTTCTGAGAAAGACTGAAATCCTGCAAATTCCTTTCACAAGCCAACAAGGTTAAACTTTTCAAAAGCATATGAAACAATTTTTTTGGACTTATGGCAGGAGAAATATCATCACATATCCTAGATTGAAACACAGAATGCTTAAATTTCAATTTATGACAATTAGGATGAATGTGACCACGGACACCACAAAAGTGACAAACAGGAACAAATTTAGGAACATCAGTATTCCTAACAGCAAACCTATTCTCAGATTTTGGTTTTTGCCTCAATAAAGAACAATTTGGTCTAATATGACCAACAACACCACAAAGGTGACAAGTAGGCACAAAAACAGATTTATTATGCTCTCTAACAGTAGGTTTATACTTAGGTGTAGAAACTTCAGCGTCTACATCAGAATTTTTACCTTTGTCTAACCTAGAAAAATAAGCATTTTCTTTATTATTCATCTTAAAAGGAGGGATATAAACTTTCTCAGTTTTAAGCTTAAGAGAAACAGAAACACTTCTGTTATCAACAGCATGCTTGGTACTAGTCAAATTTTCAAGTTTAGTTTGAGACTCAACTAACTCTTGTTCCAAACTTTTCATCTTCTTATCTTGAGAGGAAATTTGATTGTCAAAAATTCATTTTTTTTATTAGACTCATCTAATCTCACACTCAAATCATCTTTTTCAAGATTAGCCAATTTTAACTTTTCCTTGAATTTCTTAGAAATTTTCAAAGATTTAGATAATTCCTTACGAAGAGTTTCAAAGGCATCAAAAAAATCAACAGAAAGAATAGTGTCCTTTTTATTCAAAGCATCACAGGCATCAATAAAATCAGCAAAAGCATAGGCAGAAACATGATCAGAAAGACACTTCAAATTATCTATGACAACAGGGGTCAAGGATCAGTTCAGATATCAAAAGATCTATAGCAGAAGAGCTACCCGCTCTGATACCACTTGATAGAAATTTAGACCCCTTAAAACACAATTAGATTAACCTAGTTAATTAGCCAAATGATTACTTAGTCAAAATTAAACAAATCTAGGTTAACACAAATATATCATATCATGCAAAGTAGCGAAAATATAAAGAACACAATGATATGATGACCTAGGAAACCACACGGTAAAAACCTGGGGAGGATTTGACCTAGCTATCCTCAAGGTAAACTTGAATCTACTATCTTGAAAGAATCGAAGTTCATACAAAAGGACTTACAAGCTCCCCGCTTGACTTCCTAATGCTACCCACCAGTAGAACTTACTAACACGACCACGTGCGAGCTTCGAATTCACGGACTCCTTCTTTCTTGGATTCTCCAATCAAGATACAAGCAACCCCGCTTGTTTTTCTTTAAGCTCCAATAGCAACAACTTGGTTGATCATCAAGATGTAGATAATATCTCTATTTTGAAAACCCTAGGTTTATGTGAAGTAAATTTTCTCTAGATCTCACAAGAGATTCACATAAACCGCAAATATGAGCAACAAAGGCTTAGAGAGGTTTGGGTACAAAACCCTAGATACAAAAGAGGCACTCTCTTCTCTCTCTCTAAAAGCTCTCAAAAACATGGCTTAGGGTTTCCTTTATATAGTGGGAGAAGTAGATCTGAAACCCTAATCCTTAATGGGCTTGGGCTGAGTTGAAAATTCTGCAGAAAAAACATTCTACCCTAGATTTGATCGATCGAGTCTAATTTTCGATCGATCGAGCCAGGCCGAAAGTCACTAATACTTCTGCAGTCACTCGATTTCAACTTTACAAAAACGCCCACACTTTGAGCAAGTCTAAACAAGACTAACAACCTGTTTTGATCATGGTTTGCCAACAATACACATTAAAGTTCTAAATACATAAATTCCTAAATCTTTAGAACCTAACAGATATCATCTTTGATGTTCTTCTATTTTCTATAATACTTGGCTGACGTTCTCTTTTTGTGGAAATCTTTAGAGGATTCTTTACCTTTGTATTTGGATTTTCTTTTGGGAAGAACTGAGGGTAAGCCATACTATGTACAGAGGTTTCCTACTTCATACTTGGCTTTGCCTTTGCTGGCTTTGCTCCGGATTTTGAGATCTCTGCATATCTTCATTCCTTCACTCCGAATGGCGCTAGAGATGTCACCATAGGTTAGGTTATCATAATCTATGACGCCTAAAGGGTTACAAAGGGTTTCCTTGACCTTTTCTACAAAAAGGGTAGGTAAGCCATTGATGGACTTCTCCTTCCAAAATGGAGAGTTGCAATCACTTTTGTGCATGACTCTGGTAGTAGACACATTTTTGTACCACCTAAAGTCACCAAGGGTCTTACATCTAAGGTTACTCAATTGGTCGTAAATCCTAGATATGATGTTGCTGGGTTTTCCTACGAAGTGTTTCATGATGGTATAGATCAAGGTATTATCTCCCTTAAGAACTCTTCTGCCTATGTTTGTGTCAAAGATGGGGGTTCCTTCCTCATCTTTCTAGACAGCATGTTTGATGTCTTCTTTGGACTCATCTGTGAGGCAATTGTTCCACCATTGCAGAAGTTTGCTTGTGAATCCTAGGGATATGAGCTCTGTGACCTCAGTATGGGAATGTCCTTCACTGATGTAGTTATTGGCTACCATGGTCATATGCTGGATCTTGTTTAGGATTTCATGTTCAGATAAACCATCTATGTTCCATTCATAGAGTTTACTTGAAGACACTGAGAACTGGCTACTAACATTGCTTTCCTCGAACTGGAGGTTAGGGGGTGTAGGTTTGGGATACCAATTCTTAGTGAAGTTGGTTAAGGTTACCTTGGGATTAATAAGCTTATTCACCTGTAAACCCTTAAACTGGTTTTCTAGATGTTTTATCTCCTTTTCATTGTCTGAGGAGGTTCGGCTAGAACTACTAGATGCTGTGTAGATGTCTAAGGTAACTAAACGGTTATCTAGTATGGGATCAACACTGGCTAAAGTAGTGACTGGAGAAGAGGTGACGGATTCCTTCTTCACTAGTTCTTCAAGCTTTTGGTTGACTATTTCTAAGGCTGTTTTATCCTTAGGTCTAAGGCTAGGCTGCTTGGTGGTAGGAAGCTTGACTAGCGGTTTCTTTAGGGCTTGGAAAGGTTTGCTAGAGTTTCCTGGCTGGAGGATAACCTTGTTGTCTATCCTATCTTCTATCCTATCAAGCTATTTTCCTATAACACCTAAACACGGATTGGTATAATTGTTTTGCTTGACTACCTGTTCCGGTTGAGTGGTAAGGGTTTTGAAGGGAGAGGCAACTAAATCACTTCCATAGTGGTTGAAGACTATAGCTTCCTAGGGTGGATGGTGTGATCTAACCACTTTTGGTGGGTTAGGATTTCCACTAGCATCCTTGCTGGGAAGTTTAGTCCAATTGGTCTTGGTGAGGACATAAGACTTTTTGTGCCATTGAAAGTGGTTCTCAAAATATTCAAAGAAAGGGACATCGCTGGATATCTCTTTCATGAATGTTTTCCAACTTTCAAGGACTTCTTTCTTTTGATCTACGGTGTGGTTGGCTCTATAGGCTTCTCTTTAGAGTCTGTTCTCTTCTGACTTAAACTCTTTGCCTAAGGCAACTAGATCTGGGGTGAACTCTTTCTAGATGACAAGAAGCTGCTGATCTATTTCATGTTCTGGATGAAAAGGATCTTGAGGTTCTTGCTGATATGGGTTCATCATATCAGTACCTGTTGGGGATGAGGCTTCCTGAATGTTGTTGTCTTCCTTATGATCTACAACTGAGTCTTGCTTGGCTGTGCAGTAAGGTGTGCTAACCTGGGATCTGGTCTGGACACTGTGGAGCTCTAGTCCTAAGTCTTTTCTAGACTTGGGAAAGGGTGCTAGAGGTCTAGATGTACTACACTGGGATGCAAGTCTATCTTTTAAGAGGATAGTTGACTGTCTAAAGGGTTGGTGTAGATCTTCTGGGGATCTAATCCTAAGTTCATCATACCTTGATGGTGAACCTATGGGTGTTCTAAGCCTAGACTGGTCAAAACTAAGTCTGATCGTACCGTCGGCTAGTTGTTGGACAATGTCTAAGTCTGGATTCTGGACTATGTTTTGGATCTAGTGAGGATGATTTTGATTCTAAAGAGTCCAATTCCTGGGGAACGTAACCTTTAACCATTTCAGGGTTTTGGGGACCTGAATGTTAGATCTGGTATCTGTGGTCTGGATGAAGGTCGTTTCACCTTTCACACTTTTGTCAAGTGCTTGAATATTGAAATTTGTTCTCATGCACTTATAATATATCTTGTATATCAAGGCTAACTGCTGAACTTTGGGCAACATGAGGGTGCCATAAGTCTTGATATTGGGGGTGAGGGTTTTCATGACATGTGGGTCATTAAGAGCCACTGAAAAATTGGGAAAGCAGTAAAAAATGATTGGTCCATTACTAAGACTGGTTTGAATGATTCCTAAGAGGCTGTCATTAAACCTTATATGACGAGTGCCTTTGAGGGCCAAAAGGACAGAAGCATCTAATCCTTCTCTAATCAAGGGTTTAATTCTGACTTGGACTAAACCTATGTGGATGAAATTGTGTCCTTCTTTCTTATGTGCTCGCAAGGCTGCGTCAAGTAACAAGTAGCATGTCTCGTACTCCTTGTTGATACTATAAACTTGTTCTATGGTTCGGACATGGTAGCTTGTTTTGAAAGCATTTTTAAGGGTCCAAGAAGATCTGTAGATCTTGTTTTTAGGAACCTTAGTGATATTCCAATCTCCTAGCTTTAGATCCAAATCTGATAACTCATAACTCTCAGAATTGAGAATTCCACTTTCTTGAGAAATCTTTGGGAGGGATTTACTGGATGACCTANGAACAAAAACTTGCAATTATGTAAGTTTCTTGAATTTTTGCCTCATTATTATGTGAGATGGAATCAAGCCTAATAATACACACCAATTTTAATTATGTGAGATGGCATCAAGCCTAATAGTACACACTAATTTTAAGCATTAAGCAATTAAGCCGAGGCATCACCTTATGTTCTTTTTGTGCATGTGCTACACTTTCTCGAGCATAAAATCTTTTAATATGCACTAAGGTGTTCATGATTAGCTAGTGAACAGTGGTGAGATTGTTATTTATGCCTTTCTCAAAAGGATCAAGTTCGACAGTCAAATAACATGTGACTTCAAGATCAAGACAAAGTGATCAAAAACCATAAACATCTTTCCCACACAACATGCACTACAAAGTTTCAACTAGTCAATTGTAATAAATAAGCTCATCAAAGATAAACAAGGTACATAAGACATGTTATGTGTAGATAATATGGTCAATCCTTGATTATAAACCCAAGATGTGAAATACAAATCACAAAAATCTTTTTGGTTTTAAAAGATATATGACCAAAAACAAAAACACATATTATGCTAAATGAACAATGCAAATGCAATGTATGACAGTGTTTAACTAAGCTATATAGGGTACACAAACAAGAAATATCAATTTCTTAATTAACCCATGAGTACATGTACAAACTAGTACATACTCACACAAAATCAGAAATAGCTTAGCATACTATTCAAGTTTCTCCACAATGTCAAGTATGTTCTAAATCAAGAGAGAGATATCATAACCCATGTAATCCTCAAGAACAATAAAACAAGACACAAAATAAAATATTTTTATCTTTTTGAAATTTTCAATGTTTTTGGATTTTTTTTTAAATAAAAACAACCTAAAAAACAAAACAACCAAAAACAAAAACAAAACATGTCCACAAATAATTGAAAGAATTAAATCAGGGACAAGTTAGCAACACTCACCTTGGAGAATCTTTTCTCACCCATCTAGCACGAGTCTTCGGCTTTATAGGTGAAAATCCATGTGAAGCAGAGTGTATTTGGGGGATTATACCAAACTTCTGAGAGAGACTGAAATCCTACAAATTTCTTTCACAAGCCAACAAGCTCAAATTTTTCAAAGAATATGAAACAATTTATTTGAACTTATGGCTAGAGAAACATCATCACATATCCTAGATTGACATACAGAATGCTTAAGTTTCAACTTATGAGAACACCACAAAAGTGACAAACAGGAAGAAATTTAGGAACATCAGTATTCCTAACAGCAAATCTAATCTCAGATTTAGGTTTTTGCCTCAACAAAGAACAGTTTGGTCTAATATGACCAACAACACCACAAAAGTGACAGGTAGGCACAAAAACAGATTTCTTTTGCACACTAACAGCAGGTTTAGACATAGGTTTAGAAACTTCACGTTAACATCAGAACTTTTACCTTTGTCCAACCTAGCAAAATAAACATTCTCTTTATTATTCCTCTTGAAAGGAGGGATATAAATTTTCTCAGTCTTAGGCTTAAAAGAAACAGAAACACTTCTGTTATTAACAACAGGCTTGGTACTAGTCAAATTTTCAATTTTAGTTTTAGATTCAACTAACTCTTGTTTCAAGCTTTTCATCTTCTTATCTTGAGAGGAAATTTGATTTCTCAAAAATTCATTCTTTTATTAGACTCATCTAATCTCACAATAAAATCCTCTTTTTCAAGATTAGCCAATTTTAACTCTTCTTTAAATTTCTTAGAAATTTTCAAAGATTTAGATAATTCCTTACAAAGAGTTTCAAAAGCATCAAAAAAATCAACAGAAACAATAGTGTCCTTTTTATTTAAAACATCACAGGCATCAATAAAATCAGCAGAAGCATGAGCAGAAAGACACTTCAAATTATCCATGATAACAGGGGTCAAGGATCAGCTCTTAGATCAAAGGATCTACAGACAAAAGAGCTACCCACTCTGATACCACTTGATAGAAATTTAGACCCTTAAAACACAATTAGATTAATCTAGTTAATTAGCCAAATGATTACTTAGTCAAAATTAAATAAATCTAGGTTAACACAAATATATCATATCATGCAAAACAGCGGAAATATAAAGAACACAATGATATGATCACCTAGGAAACCACACGGTAAAAACCTGGGGAGGATTTGACCTAGCTATCTTCAAGGTAAACCTGAATCTAGTATGCGAAAGAATCTAAGTTCATAAAAAGGACTTACAAGCTCCTCGCTTGACTTCCTAATGCTACCCACCAGTAGAACTTACTGACACGATCACGTGCAAGCTCCGAATCTACGGACTCCTTCTTTCTTGGATTCTCCAATCAGCTACAAGCACCCACACTTGATAATCTTTAAGCTTCAATGGTAGCAACTAAGTTGATCATCAAGATGTTGAAGTAATCTCTACCTTGAAAACCCTAACTTTGTGTAAAGGAAAGCTCATCTAGATCTCACAAGAGATTTACAAAAAATAGTAAAAGTATGAGCAACAACTCAACTGGAGCAACTCTAAAAACGTGGCTAGGGTTTTTCTTTATATACCTAGGGTAAAAACAGAAAACCCAAAATGTTTAATGAGTTAGGGCTGAGCTGGAATATTCTGCAGAAAAACATTCTGCCCGAGATTCGATCGATCGAGTCTTTCCTTCGATCGATCGAGCCAGGCCGAAATGCACCAATGCATCTGCAGCCACTCGATTCCAACTTTACATGAAAGACCTAACTTTGAGCAAGCCTAAATAAGACTAAACAACCTGTTTTGATCATGGTTTGCCAACAATACAATTAATTAGAGTTCTAAATACATAGAATCCTAAATCTTTAGAATCTAACAAAAAACACAACAAGAAGCGGAATAAAACACTGACATCATTAAAACTGTCTAGTTCAACAATAGTAACACCTAAAACATTGGCATTCGGGCATCTAAAAATATTCCTAAATTACGCATCCAGGCATCTTGGTTGCCGCATACTTTTGTATTTAGAAATTGTTGCATATAAGTATCAGGCCAAATCTTTTTCTTTGGGATAATGCTCAAGGATGTTAAGGTCTTTAAAGGATTTGGATCCAGTGCAGATGCAATTACCCCACTTCCTCTCATATTAATTTTTCACTTCTATTTTTTAACTTTTTTTCAATTTTTTATAAAATTTTTTATTCAATGGTTGAGATTGAAAATAGATTTTTTAGCTCTCAATCTCAACCATCCAATACTATTACATCAGGGATATTGCACTTGATTTCAATCCGTCTTGAAAAAGTCTAGTACTGTTTTAGTTAACATAGTGGCCTAGCTAGTTGTTTTCAGATATTTTTAGAAAAATCAAGTGAGAAATAAATGAACAAAATCTTGATTTATCAAATAACTTTGGGACAAAGAACTTTTCTTTTGTATAATGCCAAAAAACACAACAGCTGCTCTAGTGTAATTCTTACTGATTTATCAAATAAAAAGCTCTAGTGCAAAAAAACAAAAACAAAAAAAAAAAAATCTTGTTTACATAATGATTTAGTTTCATATTATGACTAGCATCAATCTTTCCTTCAACTTTGGTTTTTAATATGACCTAAATCTTGAAGTCCTAACTATTATATTGGAGCTTTGAGCTTTGCGTAAATGATTGTATGTTGATATGCAAAATAATTCCAAAGAGCACAAAAAATTTACTTCTCAGAAATATATTAAAAAAATAAATAAAAAATAAAAAACAAAGGATAAAAGAAAATCACTTGAACTATTATTAAGTACATTTTGGTCACATTTCCTTCTATTCTCTTCTTCTCAAAGTCAAAATTTCCTTTGTTCCAAACATATCCTTAGGTGTCTTGGGCTCATTATATTTTGAAAATCTTAAGAATGTTATAGGAAGACTTTTCATCTAGAAGTTGACCTATAATAAGGAGGATCTTGTACGTAGAGATAGACACAATATTGTCTCATTCATGTAAAGAGAGTAAATCAATTAACGCCCTTTCCAATCTCCCTAAAAAAATATAAATAAATAAATAAATAAATAAAATAAAAAAGAACAAAATAAGTAAATAACATATTGTTAAGTCATTGATTTCTTTGGGGAATATTTGTAATTGGGGAGAAGTACTTAGTATCCCTTTGGATACTGATGAAATGGAGTGCGTCTGCATTTCCCACTTTTTTTATTTATTGAGAAATGCGTTTCAGTGTTTTTTTAGTGGGTTACGTGCACTATTTATGAGACATACAAACCTCTTTTTTTAACATAATTTTCATTAAAAATGGGTCCTATAGTACTATTCACATATTTAAAAATTATTTTATTACAGTGTTTTCAATTTTTAATTTTCAGCGGTATTTAAATAGACCCTTAAGTCCTAATCAAAGTGCTGTGAAGATGAAGTCGCACCTACAAGATGCATGCTAGGCCACAAAATGGACATTTGGCAGATAAAGAAGATATTTTTTTTTTCCTATGGAAGTTGCGACATGCTCAAGGATAGAGTCCAACAGGTCACTCTTATCAACTTGTCTACAGTTCATTATTCCATTTATCTTTTACCTTTTATTTGTAATATTTCAATAAATAAATAAATTAAATAAGGTGTTCTCAAACAAAAAATGCTTATACATATCATTTGAGAAGTCAAAAAAAAAAAAAAAACTTCCAGCTCTATTTGTCTATTTCACATATCGATCCGTTTGCTTTGTTTGTTGTTATTTACATTTCCAATTAATTTCTCAAGTTTTCAAAACCATGTAGCAGAGTTGAAATCTGCAAATTAAGAACATAGGCTCATTTTCATCCTACTCGGCATTATAATTGTTTCCACGTTTTTCATGCTCCAACCACCTTGTCAATAAGTTTATCAAGAGAGGGACCATGTGAACGTCATTGATAATTTTTTAACTCAATAATTTTGCCTCTACTATCCAATGCCGGGAAGAATTTGGCCAGGGAAGACAAAGCTACTTTTATCTAGATAAACTGTTATCCTCAGCACTGATTACAACAAGACCTCTATCTTTTTCTCATTTGATCGAAGAAACGTTTCCACGTGCATGCCATGGACAGCTTCCAATCATATAGTAGAGTCATGTTTTCCTTTTTCCTCGGAAAATTATTTGGTCCGGCCCACAATGTCAGAAAACTGACATCATTTAAATTATAGACATCATTAGATTAGTCCAAAACAATTGAAAGACAACGATAAGTTGGATAAAAATAATGGCATCATTTAAACTGTCCATATAAGCAATAACAACCAGTCAAGGTTTTCGGATTTAGATACCTTTCTATATCATAGAGAGTTGAAAAAAAAATAACTTTTAATCTTAATTATTGAAGAAAAAAAAGTTAAAGAAATGAAAATTTAATATATGTATAAAACACCCTTGAACGTTTAGACCCCAAATTAAAAAATAATAATAATAATAATAATAATCAATTCAAGCTTATAATCAAACAATTTATGTGCGGAACATGAACATAAGCCAATCACAGAATTGATAACTAATTTATGCCAAATATAAACACATCCACAGCAGTAAATATAAGGTAAAGATAAAGGGAAGAAAGATGCAAACACACGGACAACACAAGATGTGTTATCAAAGAGGAAACCGAATTACTCGACGTAAAACCTTTCCGCCGCCCTCCAAGTGATCAAATAATCCACTAAAGAATGTAGTTGGGTTACATGAACAGCAGAAGACCCTCCAAGCCTAATCTACCCAAGTACCTAAGCTATCCAAACTTCTTGCTCCAACGAGGTTACGTCGAACCTATTTCTTCTGTAGCTTCCCGGATTCCGCTACTAGACCATAGCATCAACCAATGTATATTGGTTCCTTCCAATAGCACCAAATGAACCTTCTCACAGACATAGGTGTGGTGAGATAAAGATTTGGTCAATGACCTCTCAAGGATGTGACAATGAAGAAGATGAGAGTAGAGGAATTTGTAGAGCCTCTAACGAAAAGATTGGAAATGAGGCAATCTTATTTTTCTCTAGGATTTCTCTCACAAAAATTCTCTCTGGAAGCTCTCTCAAATTAGTGGATATAAGGGTTTATATATAGTGGTGTGTGTTTAGAATACGAAGAGACAGTTTTTGCCAAACAGGGCTGATTGGGGGCTTGACCTTGCGGTTTGTCCAAGTCGCGAGTTCAAGTCGCGACGTAACGGCCTTGCCAGCTTGGGACTTTTGTCCTGTAATGCGACAGCTAGCGCGACCCTTCAGCTCCCCATGTGTGCATCTGATGTGCCTGCAGTTGGCGGCTTGCCAGTCTCGAGTCAGTCGCGAGTCCTAGCCGTAAACCCCTGCTTTCTTGCACATACTTGAGTTTTTCTTCACCTCTTCTCACACACTACCCTTACAATAATCCCACCTAAATACAAGGTTACTTAGTGGTAAATTACAAGCAAATTGGCACCGAATAAAGCCAACAAGATGGTTGATAAATTTCAACCTTACAATCTCCCCCATTGGCTATTCCGTGACAAAACCCTAAAACAAGCACAATGGAATAAAGTAATAAACCATGGCAAGACCAAAACATACAATCACTATAACCAAGTGATCACAATGCTCATTCACACTTGGAATGAACAACCGGACATTCAAGATTACAAACACAAGGCAAATCACTTGAATGACCAACACTCAACCAATGCACAATACATGAAGTATGTGCATCTAGGAAAAATCCTACACGGGCACAAGAGTGATAGTACTTAAAAAGGAATGCATAACATTAGGTTAGAAGTACTGATTTAACAAAGTACAAAGGTTGCATATTTTCATGGTACAAACCACAAAGGCCTACAAGTGTACATACAACCAAACCCTTAAAGCTTACATAAGCAACATGGGTACAAAATGTTTAAACAAAACAAAACATATGCTGACATAACAAAATAACATCATCAATATATATATGGTGTTAAAAACATTCAAGATATATGAGTTAAACCAAATGAACAACTAACACCACAGAGTTTTAATATTAGTAAAACAGCAAAAAGCCAAAAATTATCGAAGCTATACACAAAATATCAAGTGATAAAGAAATCTCCCCCTTTCGCTATGCTTTCTATTTCCCTGTCTATCTCCCTCTTTCTATGTGCATCTCCCCCTTTTTGTTAGGAATAGCTAAAATCTCTCGTCAAGCTTTTGTTGTATAGCATCTAGCTGAGTCTCGATAATTGTGAGTCACATCTGAGTTTGATTGTGAAAGGAGTTGAGAAGTCGTTCTAGATCAAAAATCCGATGAAACACATTCTCAATGAAGTAACTTTGCTTGGGCATTTGAAATCCAGGAGGAACAGACGAAGTCCTAGTTGATTGAACAGAAGTAGCTGTAGCCTAAGCAGTTGGAGATGCATGTGTGGATGGCTCACTCTTAGGTTTCTTGGAGGAGTGACTCTTGCTTGCTTGGAGAGAGTACTGGGATATTGGTCAAGGACGAGGCAGGAGTCTCTCATCTGATGAAGGACTAACACTTTCACTAAGAACAATCTTCATGACTAGACTGCAGAATGGAAGAATTGTTCGTGTTGCTGAACGGGCTGATGTTTTCCCAATGATTTGGAATAAATGAGCACAGATGTCAATTGGTGCACCAGTAATGAGGTCACACAGGAATTTAGCCCTTCCAAGATTGATGAAGGTAGTATTTGATAGTGGATAGAGATTGGAGAACATGATCAGCTTTAAAGTTGTCAGTTTAGGTGAAAACAGTGCAATGCTTATAGATGATCCTGTGCTTCCCACTACATGTTCATTCCCAAGAACATGAAGAATGTCTCGTGCCTAAAGTTTCTGGTCATCATATGGAGTTCAATCCACATCTTTTGGTCTAGTGATGTGAAGAACTTTAGCAATGTAGTCTGCATTTATGGAAAATTCTTTTCCTCGTACCCAGCATTTCAACTCGACCCCTGTGTATCTGGCATTTGAAAAGAATTCCTTGACCAATTCTTTAGATGGATCCTCAAAATTTCCAAATAGATCAACCCAATCTCTTTCTTCAAAAATCTTAGGGATAGATGTTATCCCTAGTGTGTCAAACTTGACAACTCTTTCCACAATGGGAGAAGATTCTTTGAAGATGTCTGTGTAGGTCTTTGAGTCAATGGGAGTCCTAAATCTCTCAATGGTAGAGTCCTTGGATGACTTAGACAATTCTCGTGTCCGTTTAGCAACCGGAGTTAACGGTTCATCAGTTACAATGTCTTTCCCTCTGGATGAACAACGAGTTATTTGCAACAAAGTCAACACACAGAAAAGAACCAAAATACAATACCATCAGAAGTAAACATCAGAGTGATTAGTTTCAGTGTGACAAGAGAATTCACAGAATCAAGACAACAGTAACAACTTAGAGACAATAGGGCAATGTGTAACACAAAGACACAAATGACGAATATGCCAGGAGCAAGATATGAATGGAGCAACATATTCATGAACCACAGTAAATAGCACAGTCTCTCAAAAGATAGACACAAGAAAATGCACACATATAGAGTAGTAAGAATAGGACAGGAACAACAAGACATATTATTCATAAACTCTCAAAAAAAGTTCAAGCCCAATAAATCTTCAACAAAACAGAAACACTACACAAAGCCATTCTCAACATTTTAAGCAAACCCATGTTAGAACCCAATAAATTGCAGAACACAGATGCAACATTCAAAACAAGAAATTAAAGATCAAACCAGTAAGAATGAAGCAAAGGAAGTAAAACCCATACCTTTTTCTTTGTGTTTGATGAAGACATGATGCAAAAATGGAATCTTTTTTAGTGAGACTCGAAGTGTTTGAGAGAGAGAAATGAAGAAGATAATGAACAGTCACTGATTTTCGACGGAAAAACTAAAAAACAATTTTTAAAACTGTCCATAAAACGCAAAGCATTTTTCGCGACTGGATCAAGTCGCCAGTAAGTCGCCAGGGTAAGCCACGAGACACTATGAAACAAGATTTTCAAAAAATCTTCTAAGTGTTTTTTGCGACTGGAAGGTCTACCCGCGAGATAGTCGCTAGGGGAGCCGCGAAAATCTATGTGTACCCCTCGCGACTGGACCTTCCACCTGCGAACAAGTCGCCACACTAAGCTGCGAAAACCACAAAAGCTCAAATTTTTGAAAATTTTCTAAGTCTTTTTCACGATTGTAGCTTTGACTTGCTAGTGACCCGCGAAAACTCTCGGAGTGAGTTTCGCGACTGGAGCATGCGACTGGACCTACCCACGACTGAGTCGCCAAAACAGGGCAACACTGTTTTTGAAAATTTTGACATTTTGTAAAACAAAATACTTTCCAAAAACAAAATAAAACACTCAAAAATCTTTTTGTGTCTGGTCAACAAAGATTGAGCATATGAAAAACACATTTAATTAAGTACAATCACACAAATGAATATGACATTCATTGAATATAGACTTGTGTGTTGTGTGTGGATATAAAAAATGAGATAGTCCTTAGTCTAATGTGAAGGTTCAATGATCAATTCAATCAAGGCATACACAACTAGCACTAGATAATGTTACCTATCTCAATTATAGAAACATGCATATATGACCTCCCACAAGCACTTGATAACAATTCTTTGAAACTTTTCATTTGGCTCCATATTCAACATATCATTTTCACTTTTTGAGCAAAGAGAATCTCATTGTGAGATAGATGCCTGAAATTTTTGATATTTCAATTGATGAGATAGCCTTTGGCTTTTTGGGCATCAAACATTTTATTTTGGTTGCTTTCCCTTTTTCCTAGTCGAATACTAGTATGTGCGATAGGCTTTTGCAGCTCTATATCTCTTTTCATTTGGAAATTTACATTTAGAGAGCTCTTTTAAGTATAAAAATAAAAAGTGGGAAGATATATAGGCATGAGTCTATGCATGTCTCAAGATTAACAAAACCACTCACTAATCATTCATGACAAGGTTGAAGATCTATTTACAACAATCACATAGATTTTAGAATTTCTTCCACAATGATATAAGTGCATGAGAGACAAGCTAAGCTCATTAAATGCACAAAGCCATTAGTACAAAGGTACAAGGCAAAACATGCTTTGAGACAAAACTCAACAAAGCCGATCAAACTTTTTGGATTTTCTACTTTTTATGTGTTTTTGGATTTTTGACACAAAAGCAGTAAAAGATTGATTAGAAAATAACAAAAAAAATGTAAAAGCATTTGAAGCAAAGACAAAAATACACAAAAAAAATACTAGCAAGAAGCACACAACCAAGCATAATCACAAATATGGAAAGTATTGATGCATGGACATGTTGTAATACTTATACATGAGTACCCTTTGTCACCCACACATCACGTGCATTTGGGGTGATATCCTTAACGGATTGGGTACATGAATTAGGACTGTCAAACCTTCGTGTGAAGCTTTCCAGGAAATTTGTGAAGGCACCGATCATCTTAATCACGTCCATCATTCCTGGATCATGGTTTTGGCTTCTTGGTTGCTCACCACCCCAAGACCTATTGTCGTTTCTTCTTCCTCGTGACCGAGGAGCACTTGCATTATTCACTGCTCTCAGCTTGTGACAATTGGATCTTGTATGTTCTTGGACTCCACAATAATGACAGAGATAGTTCATTTTAGGACCCTGCTAAGATCTTTGGAAGTGATCTTCCTCTAACTCCATATCTGGAGTTTGATTGATTGTGGGACTTATTGAACACCCATTGATCAGCCACATTATTCATGTTCTCAGCTTTAATTTTCTCAGGAATAGACTTATTCACAATCATCTCTTTAGCCTTTACAAGCTTCACTTCTTTGACAACCATGACTGATGTGCAACTCCCTCTAGTGTAACCTAACCCGGACTTATCTGAGGAAGGTTTTTGAGATGAAATAACATCTTCTAACTTCTGGGAGGAGACTCTCTCTATCTTGGCATGAGCTTGCACCACCTCTTGCTCAAGAAATCTTACTTTGGTATAAGCTTCCGACAGCTCACCATTTAGTGTCTCAATTTCACACTTCGCCTCCTTGTATCGTGCTAGAAAACTTTTGTAATCTTCCCACTGTTTTTTCAACTTCCTCATCTTTAGACTCCTCCACTATTCCAACAGACTCCAAATCAGAATGTTCCCCAAGCTCCTTCACAAGTGAACCCAAATCATCCGAGGGTTCTACATGTGCAATGGTCATGAATGCGGAGTAATTTTCTTCTCCGTCACAACTATCTTCAGAGTCAGAATTTGATGAATTAGTATCACTCAAGGTAGTGGTATAGACCTTTCCTTTTGCCTTCAAATAATTAGGACATTCCTTTTTGAAGTGCCCATGTCCATTACACTCGAAGTACACAATGTCCGCAGGAAATTGAGAATCTTTCCCTTTACTTTTCTTAAAGTCTTTCCTATCACCTCTTAAGGATGGAAACTTCCCTCTGTTGAATGGTTTCCCACTATTCTTCATCTTTAGAAATTTTCAGAAGTTTTTCACAAGATATGATACTTCCTTTTCCACTCCATCTTCTTCGGAAGGATCATCCATTCTTTCGGTAATGGTTTTAAAAGCAAGCGATTTACTCGTCTTGTGAGAAGGCAGTCTCAGCTCATAAGTTTGGAGAGACCCTATCAACTCTTGGATTTTGATCTCATCTAAGTCTTTGCTTTCTTCTATAGCTGTAACCTTTGCTCTAAAACTTTCAGGCAAGGATCTCAATATTTTTCTCACCACCTTAGTATCTTCAATCTTTTCCCCAAGATTGAGTTTAGCAATTACAATTTCATTAAGCTTCCCATAGAATGAATCAAATGGTTCATCATCACCCATCTTGAGCTCTTCAAATTTAGTGGTAAGCATTTGGAACTTTGTGTCCTTCACCTTCTTAGTACCTTCATATGTAGTCTCCAAAATCTCCCAAGTTTCTTTAGCTACAGTCATATGAGAGATCCTGTAAAATTCATCAAGAGACACACTACAAAAAATAGCATTTAAAGCTTTACTGTTAGCATTGGCTGCCACAAGAGCCGCCCTATCCCAGGTGAATTTTTCAGCCTCCAGCCTGGTCCAACCTATTTCAACCACATCCCACACAATGTCATCAATAGAACATAGGAATGCCCTTATTCTAACTTTCCAGAAGGCATAATTGTTACCATCAAAAAATGGTGGAACATTTAAGGATTGAGACCTATCCATCTCAAAAAGGGTCAAGGATCACACTCAGGTATTTAAACCACAACAAGTGTACCCGCTCTGATACCAATTGAAAGTTCAATATGTGTATAAAACATCCTTGAACGTTTAGATCACAAATTATTAAAAAAAAAAAAAAAAAGTCAATTCAAGCTCATAATTAAACAATTTATGTGCAGAACATGAACATAAAACAATCACAAAATTGATAACTAATCTATGCCAAATATAAACACATCTACAGCAGTAAATACGAGGCAAAGATAAAGGGAAGGAAGATGCAAACACACGGACAATACACGATGTGTTATCGAAGAGGAAACCGAAATCTTCGACGTAAAACCTCTCCGTCGCTCTCCAAGCGGTTAAATAATCCACTAAAGAATATAGTTGGGATATATGAATAGCAGAAGACCCTTCAAGCCTAATCTACCCAAGTACCTGAGCCCTCCAAGCTTCTTGCTTCAACAAGGTTACGCTGAACCTATTTCTTTTTTAGCTTCCTGGATTCCGCTACTAGACCATAGCATCAACCAATGTATATTGGTTCCTTCCAAACTGCTTCCCTTAGCACCAAATGAACCTTCTCATAGACGTAGGTGTGGTGAGATAAAGATTTGGTCAATGACCTCCCAAGGATGTGACAATAGAGAAGAAGAGAGTAGAGGAATTTGTAGAGTCTCTAAGGTAAAGATTGGGGATGAGGCAATCTTGTTTTTCTCTAGGGTTTCTCATAAAAATTCTCTCTAGAAGCTCTCTCAAATTAGTGGGTATAAGGGTCTATATATAGTGGTGTGTGTTTGGAATACGAAGAGATAGTTTTTGCCAAACAGGGCTGATTGGTGGCTTGACCTTTCGGCTTGTCCAAGTCGCGAGTTCAAGTCGCAACGTAACGGCTTAGTTAGCCTGGGACTTTTGTCCTGTAGTGCGACAGCTGGTGCAACCCTTCAGCTCCCCATGTGTGCATCTGACGTGCCTGCAGTTGGCGGTTTGTCAGTCGCGAGTCAGCCACGAGTCCTAGCTGTGAACCCCTGCTTTCTTGCACATACTTGAACTTTTCTTCATCTCTTCTCACACACTACCCTTACAATAATCGCACCTAAATATAGGGTTACTAAGTGCAAAATTACAATTAAATTGGCATGGAATAAAGTCAACAAGATGGTTGATAAATTTCAACCTTACAAGAAAAGAAAATGTAAAAATTAAAAAGTGAAAATGTGAAAAAATGTTACGAGAGGGAAATGGGAAGAGAGCGGATATCAATCCAAGTTCTTCAAAAAGTCTAGTAACACATCTCAATTAATGTAGCAGCCTAGCCAACAAGACAAATTGATACATTGATACTATATTGTGTATGTCCTTGTTATTCAATATTGGCAAGCAAATGGCCTCTTTTGTTAATCTACTATGCGTCAGCTATTGAGATTATTATTATTATTATTATTTTCTTTTTGGTTCTTCTAATATTTTTTGTGCTTCTTTCTTATGTAGTCAAATTAATGTCTCTTTTAATGGTATAATTTTTAAGCACTTCAAAAATCAAATGATTATATCTTTTGTTTGTGTTACAAATCAATTCTAAATCTAATTGTAATTGCCAAATTATGTAATACCAACCACATGCCTTGTACATGTTGCCAATAGTGCTACAAAATAAAACAGTCAAAAGATTTTGGATTCTGAATAGTCAAATTCTTATCAAGATTGTACAAATATCTATAAATGGGAAAATTACTATGTGAATTCAAGAACTTTCCTGACTCGCTTTGTGACTTAACTAAACCATTGGAGTTAGTGTGTGTTTGGGTTCCGATGATCAGAAGACTTTTTCCTTAAATATTTTACTATTTATAGATCTCACATTGGTCCTACAACAAAGAATCTTATTTGTACCTTATCCTTCACATGACCATTTTTTTTTTTTTTTTTGTGTGTCAAAAAGCTAGGGTCAATTACTATTTTTAGTCAAAAAGCTATTGTTTGTGGGTCTCATTTTATGTTTTTCCTCACATTTTTTCTTACTACAAGTCCTGCTTTACTTTTTTTTTTTTTTTTTTTGCTAATTACTTTTAGCAAAAAAATAAAAATAAATAGTCAACTTATTTTATTTAGTTTTTAGCTTTTATCTATAGAACTTTCAACAAAAAAATTAGGTAAGTTGTTTCCAAATATAAAATGTTTACTCATATCGCTTGAGGGGTAAAATGGAAAAAACAAAAACAAAAACAAAAACAAAAAATCTTCCAGCTCTATTTCACATATCAACCCATTGTTTGTTTTGTTTGTTGTTATTTACATTTCCAATTGATTTCTAAAGTTTTCAAAAGCATGAAGCGGAGTTGTAATCTGCAAATTGGTTTCGCATCTTCATCCTAGGCATTTTGAATAGTCAAATTCTTATCAAGATTGTACAAATATCCGTAAATGGAAAAATTACTCTGTGAATTCAAGAACTTTCCTGACTCAACCGATTTGACTCGGTTTGTAATTCAACTAAACCATTGGAATTAGTGTGTGTTTGGATTCCAATGATCAAATGGCTTTTTCCTTAAATATTTTACTATTTATAGGTCTCACATTGGTTATGCAACAAAGAATCTTATTTGTTCCTTATCCTTCACATGACCAAATACTTTTTTTTCTTTTTTTTTCTTGTGTGTGTGTGTGTGAAAAAGCTAGGGTCATTTACTATTTTTAGTCAAAAAGCTATTATTTGCTGGTCTTATTTTATGTTTTTCCTCACATTTTTTCTTACTACAAGCCCCGCTTTACTTTTTTTTTTTTTTTTTTTTTGCTAAGTACTTTTAGCAAAAATATAAAAATAAATAGTCAGCTTATTTTATTTAGTTTTTATATTTTATCTATAGTACTTTCAACAGAAAAATTAGGTAAGTTGTTCCCAAACATAAAATGTTTACTCATATCGCTTAAGGGGTCAAATGAAAAAAAAAAAAAAAAATTCCAGCTCTATTTCACATATCAACCCATTGTTTGTTTTGTTTGTTGTTATTTACATTTCCAATTGACTTCTAAAGTTTTTAAAAGCATGAAGCAGAGTTGTAATCTGCGAATTGGTTCCACATTTTCATCCTAGGCATTCTAATTGGTTCCAAATTTTTCATGCTCCTGTCACCTTATCAATAAGTTTATCAAGAGAGGGAGAATGTGACCTTCACTGATAAATGACAGAAAAACAGTTCAAAGTGACTTTTATCGGGTTATCGTTATATTTGGTACCCATTTGTTTTATCTCTTCCTCCTCCCTTATTCCCCATATCACCATTTGGCATTTGCCACTAAATGTTCAAAAGAGAAAAGACCCACATTGCAAGGTTAGAATTTTCGAAAAGCAAAAGAACAATAATTGTAAAGCCAACAATCCTTTGTACTAGTTTACCAAAGAAAAGAAATCTTTTTTTTATTTTTATGGAAAAGAAAAAGAATCTTATGTTTTGACTTGCTAAGACTAATTTTGGTATTGACTTGCTAAAGTTATTTGGTAGCAACTTCCCTAAAATTTGTTTCTCTATTTTAGAATAAATTTTTGTTCTCCTTTAACTAACCTTTTTTTTTACCAGCATCAAATTCACTTTTCAAAACACCCACTTTATTTTATTACTAGTTATCAAGACTGTATACAAAAAAGCAAAATATTTAGAGAATGAACAATGCTCTTTAAAGAATGAACAGGCAAATTCCCATTGTGTTGTAACGTGTGATTACCTAGTGATTACCTAGCTAGATACTATAGTTTGTGTGACATTGGTATCTTAGCACCCGTCTTTGTGATGGTTATTGAGTTCCGACTGTGTGTCGACAATTGAATTCCATCTTTGTGACAGCAAATTAGTTCTATCTTTGTGACAACGTTGAATTCCGTCTTTGTGATGGCATTGTCATATGGCCCTAGGTTTGGATTTTTGGTTTTGAA
This sequence comes from Quercus suber, assembly GCF_002906115.3. NCBI lineage: Eukaryota > Viridiplantae > Streptophyta > Magnoliopsida > Fagales > Fagaceae > Quercus > Quercus suber. The sequence goes on from NW_027069571.1 coordinate 1,113,077, forward strand.
ATAGTTTTTTTATTATTGCTCACAGAATATACATTATGTAGTTTCATGTTGAGATATTTTGATTTCATATAATCTGTGAACTCTTTATGTTTTACCACTGTGCCGTGACGTGTGATTACCTAGCTAGATACTATAGTTTGTGTGACATTGGTATCTTAGCACCCGTCTTTGTGATAGTTATTGAGTTCTGACTATGTGTCGGCAATTGAGTTCGGTCTTTGTGACGGCAGATTAGTTTTGTCTTTGTGACGGCGTTGAATTTTGTCTTTGTGATGGCGTTGTCATGTGGCCTTAGGTTGGATTTTTTGGTTTTGAAACAGTGTTTTATTATTGCTCATAGTATATATTTTATGTAGTTTCATGTTATGATATTTTGAAAAATTTTTGTGCTATATTGTTTCAATCATTCTTCTCATTTTATCCATGAAGATTGATTTTGCAAAAATTAAGTGGAAATTCCCAAAGTGTAACATGTTTTGTGTTTTGTAAAAATGCTAATTATTATGAGACTTGCATTTCCCTCACCCTCATTAATTATGCTACTTACTAAGCTTTAGATCATCCCACTATCTAACAGTTTTACAAATAAATTAGCTATATGTTAGGCGTGGAGCTTAGTTTATCGGTGGTGATTCGAGTACTATGCTAAGTGGGAGATTTGTGCTGTAAATTGTTGGTCACTCACTTACTAAATTTATCAAGGCCATACCTAATTCTACTAGAGGTTGGGCTCTTGAAGTTTGTTAGCCTTGAACGTGGTAGGCCTAGATTTTCTATTGAGACTATGTATCTTAGAGAGGATCATGACTTTGTGTTTATTTATTTGGAGCTTTGGATTTTTATGTATATTTGGAGACACCTGATTTGTAGTTTGTATTGTTTGTAAATGTGTCATAGAGCTTTGACTAATATTGCGGAGAGATCAATATATTTATTTACTTTATCAAATGGAAAGAAAAAAAAAAAAAAAAAAATCTCCTCCAATCTCTCCAGTTTCTCTTGAAGGCTCGGTTTTTCATACTTTCAACCCTTTTGGGTTTGGGGTGTGACATGCATGTTCTACATCATTTTAAAATTTAAGTAGGATCAGGGGAATAGGTAGCCCTTCATTAATTTTAGATTTTTTTTTTAAATAAAATGGTAATAGGATAATGATAAGACATAATATAAATTGACAAATTATAAGTTTTTGTTTAATTTAAATAAATATACAATTTGACATCATAATTCATAAGAACAAATTTGACAATTTATTATTATTATTATTATTATTATTATTATTAACATAAGTAGAAACCCTCTTCTCCCCTCCCCTTCAAATTCTTCAAAAGAAAAAGAAAAAGAAAAAGAAAACATCCAACTAGATCTAACCGGAAAAAACAAGAATGATAATCAAGCTACAATTGGTCAATCCAAAAAAAAAAAAAATCTTTTAGATCTGATTTGAAGCAAAGTTGATTTCCCTAGATAATACATGTTAATTTGCAGTTCTCACAACTAAAAACATTTGATGCTTGCAAATATGCACATACAACTAAACACAAACAAGTTCACTTCAAATAATTTTTTTATAAATCTGACTTTCATGGCTATTCAAAAGAGCCAAAATTTTACTACTATGAGCCCAACAAATGGGTCACAGCTTAGAAATAAAAGGATTACAACCCCATCTTCAGAGTCCTAAGCAATCACCCATGGCAAGTAGTGGAGCTAGCACTGCATCAGCTGTTGGAAGAGGGATAAAGTAACTGTAATGACACCGGTAATCTAAATGACGTGTTCTGTGAATTATTACTTTCGCTTGAATGCATAAATGGCTTCTAAATCTTTGAACAAGCCGTTTGGTTTTGACTTGAAATCAGCAGATGTATTTAAAGTAGGGCTCCCACTTTCATCCTTACTAAAGTTACTAAGCTAGCATTTGTTACAACCCCCTCTGCCGCGAGCTGCACTGTTCTTCCCACGTGGGGAGATGGTGACAAAAGAGAGAAATATGGTAAGCAAGTAAACGTCAAAGAAGAAATTCCATAAGCTTGATTTTTCTCATATACATTCTGATAATAATCTATTATAATTGTTCGTAGGCTTTTACAGATGCCTTATATGCTTGAAAACGTAACTCAACAATGAGATAAAGCTGAGGTAAACTAAAACAAATGATAAGCTAAGACAATGCCAAGGATAAAAGGATAAAGTCTATCCTAACATGTAACAACTAAGCAACTAAAGATAGCACCTAATAAATCAAAGAGTGATGTTGTTTCAACCGTGATTTTTCTGGAACAGCTGTTCTCGAGTTCCTACTCCAAGAATTCTTGTTCCTGTTCCTACTCTTAGAGTTCCTGTTACTTTCAGCTGAAGGACTGGTGAATTTTTGTTCAATCTTGATTTGGAGATTTGACTTGATAAGAGGTAGAGGTAGAGGTAGCTGTATCTTCGTCTGCAACAGAGGTTGGTTTAGAGTTGGAGTCTGCAATATTATCCTTTAAAGCTGGGGGCCTGCTTAATGGAAACTCCTTTGAGCTGAAAAGCAAAGTTAATCCAGATGAAGCTCTTTTCAAACCCAGCTGCTGTATCTGTTTGTACAAACCATACAATTCATTCATTATCTGTGGTAAAATTCCCACTAGGACAAGTATAAGCATGAGAATTCCAAGAGAATTCTCATGAGAATTCTCATCCTTGTCTGACAATTGCTTCTCTCCTAGAACAAATAGAATAGCCGATATACATGCTTCACTGGAAACTGCCGTGATCTCAAGCAACTGAATGTTTCTCTTAATAAATGGCTTCTCGAGAACAAGGAAGAAGAGATGAAAGCAATTGATGCATAAATTGAATGTGGTAGGAATCTTAGAAGACGAGTTGTCCTCATAGAAACCAACCATAATCGCTATCAAAACACGTCTCATGGACTCAAGCAATGGGTAGTATATTCTGAGTTCAGCTTGTGTATGGGAAAGGCCCCCAGAAATCTGTGAGTGCTCGGAGTTTGGAGGGCCTCTATAATCTTCATATAGAGACCCAAAAATGCTTACATATTCTTTTGTCGGTCTCCACGGGCTCGGGTCTTCCTCAACAGGAACCAAAAATGCTCGGACTATTTTTTGATACCAGGGAAAATCCCGACCCTCTTGATGAACTTCCTTGTATTCAAGTAGCTGTTTACGTGTAATACCTTTATAGAGGAACAAGAGCAAGGCCAGCAGTAGAAAAGACACAACACCTGTTGGGAATTTAACCAAAATTCCAACCTGTGAGAAACAATAAAAATAGAGAAAACACACGCCAAAGAAAAATAATCACACGCACAAGACAGTATTTACGTGGTTCGGCAATTTGCCTACGTCCACGGAGTTGCAGGGATTTCACTATTATCAGGGAAAAAATACAAAGTGCGGCTACAGTGTTTTTTCTCTCTCCCTAAAAACACAACAACAATAGTGATTACGAACCCTAATTATAAAAGCGGCTTTTATATCCTACTTACAGGGTTATAATGGGCTAGGCCAAAATAACTCTTAATGAGCGTGCTAGGAGTATGAGGTTGCATGCTGGACTACCAAAAACTTTCTGGGCTGATGCTTTAGCACTGCAGCTTACCTGATAAACCGAGGGCCATCAGTTCCCATGGAGTTCAAACTTCCTGAGGAGGTTTGGAGCGGTAAAGAGGTAAAATTTTCCCATTTAAAAGTTTTTGGTTGTGTTTCTTATGTTCATATTGATTCTGATGCTCGTAGTAAACTTGATGCTAAGTCTAAAATATGTTTTTTCATTGGCTATGGTGATGAGAAATTTGGCTATAGGTTTTGGATGAACAAAACAGGAAAATCATCAGAAGTAGAAATGTGATATTTAATGAACAGGTTATGTACAAGGACAGGTCAACTGTAGTCTCAGATATTGCAGAGATAGATCAAAAGAAATCTGAGTTTGTTAACTTAGATGGATTGACTGAAAGTACTGTCCAGAAAAGGGGTGAAGAAATAAAAAGAATGTAGATTCACAGGTAGATCAGAGTACACCTGTAGCTGAAGTCCGCAGATCTTCCAGAACATTAGACCTCCACAGCGTTATTCACCCGCTTTAAATTATCTACTATTGACTGATGGTGGTGAGCCAGAGTGTTATGATGAAGCCTTGCAAGATGAAAATTCAAGCAAGTGGGAGTTAGCCATGAAGGATGAGATGGATTCCTTGTTGGGGAATCAGACATGGGAACTGACTAAATTGCCAGTAGGAAAGAAGGCTTTGCACAACAAATGGGTATACAGAATAAAGAATGAGCATGATGGTAGCAAACGTTACAAGGCCAGATTAGTTGTTAAAGGGTTCCAGCAGAAGGAAGGCATTGACTACACAGAGATATTTTCTCCAGTTGTGAAGATGTCAACAATTAGACTGGTGCTGGGAATGGTGGCTGCAGAAAATTTACATCTTGAGCAGTTAGATGTGAAGACGGCATTCCTTCATGGTGACTTGGAGGAAGACCTTTAATGATTCAGCCAGAAGGGTTCATTGTTCAGGGACAAGAGAATCTAGTCTGCAAACTGAGAAAGAGCTTGTATGGCCTAAAACAAGCTCCTAGACAGTGGTACAAGAAATTTGACAATTTTATGCATAAAATTGGGTTCAAGAGATGTGAAGCTGATCATTGTTGCTATGTTAAATTCTTTGACAATTCTTATATCATTTTACTGTTGTATGTGGATGATATGTCATTGCAGGGTCTAGCATTGAGGAGATTAATAATCTGAAGAAGCAATTGTCAAAATAGTTTGCAATGAAGGATTTGGGAGCTGCAAAGCAAATCCTTGGTATGAGAATCCTTAGAGACAAGGCTAATGGTACATTGAAGCTTTCACAGTCAGAGTATGTGAAGAAAGTTCTCAGCAGGTTCAACATGAATGAATCTAAACCAGTGAGCACACCCTTGGGTAGTCATTTCAAACTGAGCAAAGAACAGTCACCGAAGACAGAAGAAGAAAGGGACCATATGAGCAAGGTGCCTTATGCCTCAGCTATTGGCAGCTTGATGTATGCTATGGTGTGTACAAGGCCAGACATTGCACATGCAGTGGGAGTTGTGAGCAGATTCATGAGTAGGCCTGGAAAGCAGCATTGGGAGGCAGTCAAGTGGATTCTGAGATATCTGAAGGGTTCATCAGATACATGTCTTTGCTTCACAGGTGCAAGTTTGAAGCTGCAAGGTTATGTAGATGCTGATTTTGCTGGTGATGTTGATAGTAGAAAGAGTACTACTGGGTTTGTATTTACTCTGGGTGGTACAGCTATATCATGGGCTTCAAATCTGCAAAAGATTGTTACTTTGTCTACTACAGAAGCTGAGTATGTTGCAGCAACTGAAGCTGGAAAGGAGATGATTTGGCTACATGGTTTCTTAGATGAATTTGGTAAGAAGCAGGAGATGGGCATTCTACACAGTGACAGTCAGAGTGCAATCTTTCTTGTCAAAAATTCGGCTTTTCATTCAAAGTCGAAGCATATACAAACAAAATACCACTTTATCCGTTACCTTGTTGAAGATAAGTTGGTAACACTTGAGAAGATATGTGGATCTAAGAACCCAGCAGATATGTTGACTAAGGGTGTCACTATTGAGAAGTTGAAGCTGTGTGCAGCTTCAATTGGTCTTCTAGCTTGAGGACAGGAGGATGAGTTGCAGGGATGAGGGATTGCTTTTTGGAGGATAGCGGCTGATGTTGATGATTGAACTAGTCTCCAAGTGGGAGATTTGTTGGGCTTTGTGGAGCCTAGTTTATTTTT
>NW_027069571.1:1132821-1294077 GCF_002906115.3 Quercus suber
CACCATGGACCAAAAGCTGGAAAGAGTTTTCCAAAAGAGATGAAAATGTTAGAATTCGGTTTATTATTCAGTCTAGACAGCATAACTAGTCAGAGAACCTAGATTATGGAATTTAGTTTACACATCTACTTAATTAACATGGCGGACAGTTCCATATGAGGAATTTCAAGACATTTTTCAGTTATTCAACTAAAGCCATTCTTCAATAATAGAAAGGTTGAGAACAAATTAACCAAAAAAACCACAATTCTAAAACACTATAATAATTCAATAACCAAAGAGAGAACATAAAATCAATTTAGAGGCTTTTTATATGTGTTTGTTAGCCACCTACTCACATTGCAAGCATTCACAGACGAACATACAAAACCTTGTCCACCAGTACAGGGCTCACTGAAAGATATATTTATAGGAACATTCAGAGCATTTGTGAAATCACTTGAGGCCGTGATATTTGCCGTTGGCGGGACTGTATCTGCAAAGTTAAGGTATAATATGAATCAGCTAATTGTACAGACAAAATATAAGTCAGCATGAATGCAAGAAAAGCTAAACTGGATTGTTACATCATAAAGTGTCAAACTAACCTTCAATGTGGGGGCATGTTTAAGTCTTCAGAATAAAAATAGAAAGGTAAAATACATGCAGTTCATACAAAATTTAAAATTGAGTAGATGGGTTTTGTTAAATTAGAAATTGGGTACTAAAGAAGAACACAATATTGGCGCATGGGAGGGGAAACATTTCTTCACAGACATAACTGTTGAAGACTTTCAAGCACGAAGGTCTTATTTGAAGTTGAGTGTTAATTGAAGAAAATATAACAGCAATTAGAAAAAGAATAAAAGGAAGGTTCTTAACCAACAATCCAGTTATAGCTACTGCAGCCAACTCCTTGAGTCCCGTTGGGGCAAACCTCAAATTTATGATTTCCATCCTGCAAGCCTTCACACAAAACCGTCCCATTTTCACATTGAGAAGCATTAATGCGGCCAAAGCCATCAACCAACTGCACCAACAAGTTTATTAACATATTATTTTGTGGAACAAGCCAAAGTTTTCCCAATAAATCAAAACATGATGCAGCTTCTTCACTTCCCACTTACCATTGAGTTGGAATGCAAAACACACAAAGCAAAAAAAAATTCCAATAATTTAGCTTGGCACCAGGATGAATATGAGTAATCATTCATTATAATAAACTTATCAACTAAAGAAAAATACAAAAAATATGTACATATGAATAAACTGAATTCCAAATGGTTTTCTTGATTAGTCTAAACTCTAACAGAAAATTCAAGCTCATTACATCCTTATAGAATGGAAAGACGTGCTAATTACTTTTTTAGATCAACCAACTCCCTTACATTAACTTAAGATCCATGAAACATATAAACTCATGAGGGAGAAAGAGAGAAAGCAGAGTACCCAAAACAAAAGCCAAGTAAAACTAGCTCAAACTATTACTAGAGTTTAACGTACCTTGCAAGTGATATTACAATTGTTGCAAGCACCACTCCCACCCACAAGAACTTCAAAGACGAATTTGGTTGACCTGAGATTTGAGAATGCATGGGGAGTCTCCAAGAATTTCACAGTGAGCTCTGAGGTATCACAGAGTGCTATGAAACTCAAAAGAGAAAAAACTGAGCAAAGTAAAACCACCAATGGAAGCTTGAGCAAGCCCATTTGGGAGTAAACCATAATTGAAGCCTGAGACATGCAAAGGCCAACAATTTATAACCAAAAGAAACACATTTGTGGGGCTTTTGAAAACAAATTTGAACAGTGAGAGCAGGACATTGTATGGAAACAGTGTTGTAAATGAGATTAGTTGGATAGAAAATAGATTATACAATGACCAGTAGAGTTAAGGATTGGCTTAAGAAAATGAGTTTGGACTGTTTAGTGGTTGATGAGGTAAGAGAGTGACATAAGAAGATGACTTAAGGATAGTGCATATGGGACTAACAGCACTTGCATCAACGCTTATATAATATAAAAATGACCATATTTAAACCAACTAATTCACCCACTTTTGGCCACGCAAAGTTGAGGAAAAATAGATATATAGTTGCTATTGTAATTATATAAATTTACATTGATACTACTCATTTTGGATTTAGTTTTTAATTTTTTCTTTACATATTCTAAGAATGAAAGAAAAGAGTGAATGATTGTTGTTGCATGTGAAGAAAGAGAAATCATTTTAAAAAATAAGAAAATTGATGTTGCAATGAAATATAGTGTAAATATATAATATAATGTAAGGTATTTTGAAAAGTAAATATGTAAAATAAGAAAAAATAGGTTGTTATACTAAATTAGGCATTAATTTTTGTACAAGCTAATACAATTTTTGTACGAGCTAATACAACTGAAAGTTAAAGGCTTTCAGAGAGAGAGAGAGAGAGGTCAAAGGATTTGTCAGTAGACTCAATATAAAATGAAGAGAGAAAACAGACAGACCTTTTTTGCCAAATAGTATAATTTCATAAAAAAAATTAGAAAAAGGCACTGGGTCAAACTTATTTAGTTATGTTAACATGTTTTTTGGAACTTGAGTAATTAATATAACATATAAAGACAACTTTAATCCGAAAGGCCTAAATCCAATGGGTATGTGCTTAATTATGTTATATTAACCACTCATTCTTCTCATCTTATTCAATGTGAGATTTCACTCACACATGTAACCCAACAATCTCCCCCTCACGTGTGAGTCTCTACCTCTCTGTAGGCTTCAAAACCTCACTGTGAGCCATGAACAAGTCCTACTCACTTCCCTTTGCCTAATGGGCTTTTCACTTCATCAACACATCATCCATGGGCCTCTCGTACACCATCCATGGGAACCACGTGTCAATCCCATGCACACATCCATTTAAACCCCACACATCCATTATTTAGCACCATTAACAATATTCCTTTGTTGGGCTTTTATTTGTTTTCACTAGGATCTTTGTGTGTAGGTTGTTTAGGCTTAAACACTTTTGGAGAGCTTTCTTGAGTAATTAATATAACATATAGAGACACACTTTAACCCAAAAGGCCTAAGCCCAATGAGTATTTGCTCAATTATATTATATTAACCACTTATTCTTCTCATCTTTATTTAATATGAGACTTTACTCACACATGTAATCCAACATTAATGAAACTCGGGTTTATCAAACTCAAATTCCAAGCATTATAGCAATCTGATCAAACATAATACTTTAAACTTAAGTTTGACAAACTCAAGTTTCATTGGAACTTAAGTTTGACAAACTTGAGTTCCAAAAGACATGCCACATAACTAAATAAATTTGACCATGCGCTTACTAGCAAAATTTTCCAAAAATTATGCTATTGTGCAAATTTTTCCAAACAGAGATGTAAAAGATAGGAAAGAAGCATCAAGTGGCGTTCTTGGCTATAGACAGTTAGTACACACGTGTGCAACAAACACTTCCATTACTTAAGGGGCTCAAGGCAGTATCCTGCTTAATTCGTATTCCCACCAACACTGTTGAAACTTGAAAATGAGATAAGAAAAAAAAAAAAAAGGGAAAATGAGATAAGACTNAGGTAATTGAGGGTCACCGGCCTCATAGGGATTCTCATCCCTCCTTCTACAAAAGCAACTATTGGAATTACGACCTCACCCTCTCTCCTCTTAAGGTACCACTCTCCTTCTTCACAGTATTTCAAGTTCACATTATCGGGTATTCCATAGTCAACAATGAATTTGTTCATCATCTCATCGGACTCGACCAACTCTTTAAACTTACCCATTTCCCAAAGACAACTAAAAGCTCTAAAAAAGAAAAGGAAGAGTGAAATCAAGAAAATTTGGGGTCACTAGAAAAAGAAAACTTACAGAGATATGACGATACTCTTCAGACAGTGTGCCAGTCGAACCAAGTTCAAACTATGTGCATCAATAATGATAAGCGCGAAAATGATGAAACCAGGCAAGTCAAACAGGTATTTATACTCTCCCTTAATTTCCCCAAGTGAAACCGCTTGCTCATAAAGGTAGAAGATCATGCCGCTGAAAGTGGGAAACGTGGTGTCGCCAAAAATTTAATGTGGGCACCCATTAATTCTCGAAACGCTAAAAACGCGCATCGGGCAGTCAAGAAGCCGCTAGCATCAGTATAAACTAAAGTGAAGCCATTCGTCCAGTGGATCCGCATGTATCAAAACCCTCCTCCCCGTTCGAGGGAACGTGCAGCAGAGTTTTGAGGGGCTATTGTGGGGTCCGTGGGCCTGGTAGCCTCGGCCCATCATATAGCGGGCCCAAGGCCCATGCCGAGGAAATCAAGCTATTTCTGAGGAGAAGGGGGAGAAGCCTATTCTCTTGGATCCACGCCGAGGATACCTTGTCCTCGGCCTGACAAAGGTGATTTTGGGGAGAGGTTAACCCCAAAGTAAGCTGTCGCTATCGCATTGAATGCACTCAACCAACCCCCCTGGCCGCATTAATGGGGAGGTAACCCCTTGGCAGGATAACGTTGGTTAGAGTGAGCCACTTGAGTGCTGATAAGGCCTCCGATGGGACGGACAACCAGAAGAAAAGCGAATAGACGATCAACAGATGGAAGCAGGAGATAGGAAGATGGAAACTATAAAAGAAGAGCTAGTAAAACCAAGAAAGGGGGGAAAAAAAGAAAAAGAGAAGGAGAACCTTGAAGCCTCCTCGGCCACAGTCCGAGGAGCATTCCCCCATTTGTAAGAAAACACTTAGCCATTTTTTAAGATAAGTTTGGGTATGGTGATCAACGGCCAGCACCCAAGCCTGTCAGCCCACTCTCTATAAATGTATTGTTTGGGCTTGTTGGGCTGAAAACCCAACACTCAATTCAAATTGGATTGAGTCCTTATAATAATAATAATAACAAAAATAAAAAAAAAATAACAAAAAAACAAAACAAAACAAAACAAAAAAACAAAAACAAAAACAAAAATTGCTGAAATACCCCCTAAACCCACCCGTTTGACACCCCTAATCACACTCAATAATTTCGTGTATCACATTTTACTCTATTGTCTAAAACACGAATGGTATAATATTGTTCTACCTTTTATTTTATGAAAAAGATAACCGTGAATAAGAAGTCAAGAACCATTTTGCTCATTCTTGATGCAAGAAATAAAAACATAAACAGTTTTATTGCAAAAGTTTATACGAAACTTGCTATGTAGGTAAAGACTATTTCACGTGTATCACATTTTTAGTTTTTATTGTTTGGAGCACGATACATGCAGTGGGTAATTAATCTGATTGAATCTCCTGGTTTAACTAGTATACCTAGTTAAAATCTTTAAATAATCTAACTATAATTCAATACCTTAACCCCAAATAGATATATTCTTAGATAAGTACCATAGCACAGAACATGACAAAGTATATATTATTTTTGGTGGCATGCAATGATAAATCAGAAAGTCTAAGCTTCATTGCAAAAGTGTATCATAAAATTTGCAATGCAAATAAAGTCAGGAGGAAAAGCTTTTGTTCACTGTATCATAGAACAACTAGCTGTATATTACAAGAGTAGCATAAAGCTAGTCACCATCAGTGCTTTATTCAGAAAAGTGTACCATATTTGTAATGAAGCCCTAGCAAGTTTCTTTTTTTTGGTAAACAACCGACCCAAGCAAGTTTTAGTTTCTTTTATATTTGTTTCCACATATCTGGTACTGGTATATTAAATTTCAAGATTGCCATTTTTATCAAGTCATAAAATATAGTTGATTAAAAAAAAGGTGTATATGTATTCACAACTTTTTAAGTTGATTTGCATCAGTCAATGTATAATTGTATAACTTTAAAAGTTTGTTATGGTAGTCGTAAAAATTTATACTGATACTATTTATTTTGCATTTAGTTTTTTATTCTCTCTTTATGTATCCTAAGGAAGAAGAAAAAGAGTAGATAGTGATTATTATATGTAAAGAAAGAGAAACAATTACAAAAAATTAAGAAAAAATGATATTTTAATAAAATGTAATATAAAATAGATAATTTGATATGAAATATTTTGAAAAGTGAGTATTTTAAATAGCAAAAGTAGATTCTTATGCTAAAATAAACATAAAGTGTGTGTTTTGGGAAGCGTAAAATTGCGCTTCCCAAACGCGTTTGCGTTTCTATCTCTTTTCTTTTTTTTCTTTTCTTTTTTTATTTATTTATTTTTTTTTACTTTTCAGCATTCCCAGGCTAACTTTTTCACTGTTCACGGTTACTGTGCGGCTACTGTTCAATGAACAGTAGCTGCACTTGTTGACTTTTGTCCATGAACAGTGCATTCGTGCACTGTTCACGGATCCACAATTTTCACTTTTCAGTAACTTTTTCATTAAAAATGGATCTCACGGTACTATTTACACATTTAAAAATTATTTTGCTACAATATTTTCAGTTTTCAGCTGTATCTAAACAGACCCAAAGTTTTGCATAAACTAATGGCCCTTAGAGCACTCACATCAGTACTTATATAATAGAAAACGTATCACATTTTAGCCAACAAAACCCAAAATTCACTTACATCAGGCCATGCAAATTTATGTAAAAACATATAGTTGCTACAGTAACCATACTTATAAATATATATTGGCACTATTCATTTTGTATTTAGTCCTTTAATCTTTCTTATGTATCTTGAGAATAAAGGAAGTGAGTAAATGGTGGTTGTTGTGTATAAAAAAAAGATAAACAATTAAATTTTTTTTTTATATTTTAATGAAATGTAGCATAATGTAATTAGTTTGTAATCTAGATTCTAGACAGTAAGAAGTGTTTGCGGCTGCTCTTTTAGTTTCAGCTGCTTGTTCTTTGTAATATCTTTGCATGTGTGTTTCAAAAACTCTTGCATATTCATGGAAAGAAAAATTGCAACACTCCTAAATTCCTCAAGCAAAGTTTATCAAGTGTAAATCCAATTCTAGGACATGGATGAGTTGCATCGGAGGAACATTGTCATAAGACATTTATTACTTAAATTATTTCAGTTAAATAAATCGATATATGCTTTAAAAGTTTTTAAATTATTATTATATTCTAACAGTATAATTTCTAATTTTTTTAGCAAAACAATAAAAAGTCATATTCATCGCACGAATCTTTCACTTTTGCATGGTTTGAGAAGTGCCAATTGTTTTGCACTTCAATTTATCTTGGCTTTTAACTTGGCCGCGTGACTTGGCTTTCAGAAGTGCCAATTTTTTGGGACCCAAGCTAGCCAATTGTCAATCGGTATTATGATTTTAAGACACAATTTCAATTATTTTTTTGAACGTGTGTAATATTTTTTTCCCTTAAACAATTTCCGTAGTGCATTTGAACTTTATTCATATATCAAGGAATTTAATTTACATACTGCTTTGAAGCCCAAACTTGTTTTATTATTCAGGCTTGAGTTTTTGATGAAGCCGTGTATGGCAGCATGAGCACGAACCAAACCATTTTTTTTAACCTTTTACTAAAGCAAGCGTGGTATGTGATGCCCAACTTTCAAAATTTACACACTTTTTCCTATAAATTATGTGTTACTCCTTCGTGGGACAAAATGGGTTTTTGCCCTTTTCGGGCAAATTATATAGCATTATGTCTTCCTTCTTAAATTAAATAGAAAAATGCCCATCTTTTAAAACTCGATTTTTGATAAATTGAGTTTAAAAAAAAAAAAAATTCTTAGGCATTATAGTGACATTTTAAGGAGCCTATAGTGATGTTTTAAGGACCTATAATGACGTTTTTTTAACTCGACTTCAATGAAATCGAGTTATGGGTAAAAAAATGCCACTATAGGTCAATTTCATTGCCTATAACTTAATTTCATTGAAGTCGAGTTAAAAAACATCACTATAGGTCTTTAAAACGTCATTATGGGCTCCTTAAAAACGCCACTATATAGCCTAACTCGATTTATCAAAAATCGAGTTTTAAAAGATGAGCATTTTCCTAATTAGTTTAGGAAGGAGGGCATAATGCTATATAATTTGCCCGAAAATGGCATAAGGCATTTTTGTCCCTCCTTCATGTTTATGCAGCAAGATTGGTATCTAATGTAGCGTCACTTTTGTGAGAATTTTCTTATGATTCGAACCTAGCTAGTTATACGCATCAACATTTCTATGATAAATCGTGCTTCAAACAAAATAATTAAGAATATATGTGATACACGTGAAAGTCTTATAATCTACCCAGCAAGTTTGGTATACACTGTTGCGATAAAACTGTAATTTACATTTTTGCATCAGGCCTAGTATCAAGCATAACTCTGTGCTATGGTTTCACTGTACTAATGTACTTTAGTCACGGTTATCTTTTTCTGGAATTTTTTGAAGAATGATTTGTCAATTATGCTTCAACCGTAAGAGTCAATGTGATACACGAGACCCAAGGAAGGAAAGTTTATGCAAACTAATTTGAAAAGAAAAAAAAAATTCAGAGTTTTTTTTACTCAGCAAAAAAAAAAATGTAAACTAATTTGGAAAAAATAAAATAAAAAAATCAATAGGTAACTAACATGGCGACCATATGATATATTGACAACGGAAATTTATAATGCTCGGAAGTTTTTAAATTTTAGGGTACGTTTGGTACGCTGTAATAAGTCCTGTAATGAAATAGTTATTCATGTGTAATATCAATTCGGTTATTTGGTTACATATTTATTACGTGAATTAGTCATTACATTGGAATAACTATTCTTTAAATTGAAGAATATCTATTTCTCTTTAAAATGGATGTAATAACTATTCTTTAGTGCATATAATAGGTTTTAAAATTAATATATTTCCAAAAATATAAAATTTCCTTATACATTGTCTTTTACAAGTTTTTCTTATATAACAACCAAACTTATGAATAATAATAATTATTTCATTACAATATCTTTTATTTTCAATAATAAAGATTATTATTCCTAATGTAATCTACATTTATTATTATTTTTTATAATCGTTTAAAATTAATTAAATTAGTAGATTAGATTAGCATAAACTAAGCTCGAATATCAAAGCAAAGAGACTTCATTGAAATTCAGTATGTTTAATACCATACCTGCTCAATGGGAAAGACATCTAAGTCCGCTACCAATAGTTTATTCAGAAAAGTGTACCTTGTAACCAAAAGCCTTAAGCTAGTTTCAATTTCTTTTAAATTTTTGTCCACACGTTCAAAATATGAAAGAAATTCGGCAACAAACTTAATTATAACCTAAAATTATAACTTCATTCAGTATTTTTTATTAGATATAAATCTTAGTAAATTTATTATTAGATTACATTTTCTTTTTATATCTTTCATACAAATAAAATTTTTAGAATATAAAAAATTAATAAATTATGTCATCAATCAAGATTCAAATATTTAAATTTTGAGTTTTTTTTTAGTTTAAAATTAATTATATAGATCAAATAATAAATAACATCTGACTGACACAAATTTGAGATGTGTGTTAAAAATATAAATAACATGCAATTTAACGGTAAGATTTTCGAAATATGCAATAATGTTAATTTCTTAAATGGGAGTTGTTTTAATTTACAACTAAGTTTATAGTAAACTTTATTTTAAAAATATTATTACATGCTCATTAATGTAAACTTGAGTTTTTTTTTCTAAGAAAAAAGTACACTTCATACACATAATTAATATCTATAATTTCGCATATATTATCCAAACTTTTTTAATATATCCACATTTAACATATGAAATAGGTGGTGGGTTTCAGTTAGCTCAACTGGTAAAGTTTCTGATGGTTGAATAAGAGATTTGAGGTTCAATCCTTGCCTACACCAAAAATCAATTGGTGTCTTTGTTTGATAATAATGAGTTATCATTAAGAGCGGATGCTATAGGTTGAAACTCTCTTAAAAAAAACATATGAAATAAAAGATCTGTAATTCAATCCCCATCTACACCAAAATCTAATTGGTGTTTTGGTCTGATGATAATGAGTACTGATGAAGCGTAAGTTCATTAGTCAAGTAAGTTTGTCAGTAGAGTAAGTTCGTCAGTAGAGTAAGTTCGTCAATAGAGTTATACTGATGAAGCGTAAGCTCATCAGTTGAGTTGGTCAAATGGAAGCAATCTTCAGCCTGTATGAACGTACTTTAAAAGGTGGTCACCAGTGTGGTGCCTGCCACAATGCCTCTGATGCCAAAGCCAATATAAGAAGCTCTCTTGGGAATAAACAATGTAATTGAACAGAATGAAAGAGATCTCTTAGTGTTTGTGTGTGGCTCTACCTTGTACTTGGCAATGTGTGAGCTTTATATATGCTTTCATAGCTTCTAGCCGTTGGGGTAGTTATGGAGGTCTTAATGCTCCTCTTGGTAACATTTGGTGCTGTGTAATGTGGCTTTAATGTGCTCCAACGGTTCATACAGTTGGCCTTGTAACCGTTCTGGGTGTAATTGTGCTGCATTGAATGGCCTTCCTGCCTTCGTCAATGACGTGGGTATTAATTTGCTCGTCCAGGGATATCTTTGTCGGTATCATGGTCGTCGTCTTCGGTAAATGAGTTTGTCAGTCCCGTCAGCTGCCCCCCGATTCTGTGGTCGTCATGACTTGTAATGACGACCGTAGAATGTGAAAGGTTTTGGGCTGTAAATAACTCCAATTCGTGTGACCATTGGGTTTCTCGCTAGTTTTTAGTTTTCTGAGCCTTTATTTCTAAACTTCTCCCCTTCTCTTCCTCAGTACCTTTTGTGACTTACACCCTTTTAAGTCATTTTTGGCTTAGCCATTTTTGGCTTTTGTGACTTACAACCTTTTAAGGATTTTGTCCTCGTCAGTAACTTACATCCATCGAGGCGGAATCTTTTTACTTAGCCTTTTTTGGCTTTTGTGACTTACACCCTTCTAGGGATCTTGTCATCGTCAGTAACTTATATCCGTTGAGGCGGAATCTTGTTACTTAGTCATTTGTGACTTACACCCATTTAGGGATCTTGTCATCGTTAGTAACTTACATCCGTCGAGGTAGAATCTTGTTACTTAGTCATTTTTGGCTTTTGTGACTTACACCCATTTAGGGATCTTGTCATCATCAGTAGCTTACATCCGTTGAGGCGGAATCTTGTTACTTAGCCTTTTTTTGGCTTTTGTGACTTACACCCTTTTAGAGATCTTGTCATCGTCAGTAACTTATATCCATTGAGATGGAATCTTGTTACTTAGCCATTTTTGGCTTACACCCATGAAAACGTTTTGTCATCGTCAGTAACTCACATCTGTCGAGTCGAAATCTTGTTACTTAACTATTTTTAGCTTTTGTGACTTACACCCATTTAGGGATCTTGTCATCGTCAGTAACTTACAGCGAAATCTTGTTACTTAGCCATTTTTGAGACTTGTAGCTGCTCAGACCTGCTTGTTATGGAAACATTAGCTGAATAATTCATTTATTAATTTCAATGACGAATACATTTCCTGTTACATCTATTGGTGGTATTTCTTCAAGTGCTCGATGTTCCATGGCCTCGGGAGCCTTTGTCCGTCTAGGGTTTCCAGGTGATAGCTACCTTGTCTAGAGTAGTGGGTGACTCGGTAAGGTCCTTCCCATGTGGGTTTACAGAACTACAACGAGAACCCCGACGGGAGAAACCCCCTTTAGACTCACCTTCATCACTGAACCGAAGATCTGGGCGGTCCCTTTTCTATCCTCTACGTTCGTCCTCCTTCCTTTCCTTGTTCCTTGGTTTTCCACGTCCCTTATGGCAGCCAGTGCTTCTTCTGCGTTCATATACTTTTGTGCTTTCAGGAGCATCTCCACCATCGTTTTTGGAGGATTTTTTGCGAGTGAAGAAACGAACTCCCTGGATCACAGTCCCGCTTTGAAGGTCGTCAACTGCACCTTATCGTCAGCTTTGTCCACCTTTAAGGTTTTTCGAGTGAAGCGTTTCACATAGGACCTCAAGGTTTCTTTCTCTCCTTGTTTGATGGTGAGTAAATGATCCGCCGACCTCTTAGGACGTTTTCCTCCAATGAAATGACGTAAAAAGGCATTGTTCAGCTGTTTGAAGTTATCGATGGATGATGTTGGCAACTTGGTGAACCACTCCCTCGCTGCTCCTTTGAAAGTGGTGGGGAAAGAACGGCACATTATCTCGTCAGGGGGCTGTTGAAGGTCCAGTATCATCTTGAAGGTGTTGAGGTGGTCCTGGGGATCCTTGAGCCCGTCAAACGGCTCAAGTTATGGCAGTCGAAACTTCGAAGGTACTGGGTATCCCAGGACCGCTGCTGTGAAAGGCGAGTCTGTTGCCCTCACCATTCTGCCCATGCTCTGGTTTGTCTTCTCTCTGATGACATTTCTTAACTCGTCCATCTCCTTCCTCATCTCTTGAAGAAGTTCTAAATTCTGTTCTGCCGGAGTAATGGGTCTTCGATGGTCACTCCTTTTATGGCTATTTCCCTTGTCCTCTACGTTGTTTTTGGATCGATTCTGCTCCTGTTGAAGCCATAACTTCATTTCCTAATTTTGCCTAGTAAGTTCCTCAATGGCGGCCGCAAGAGCTTGGACTTGTTGAGCCAAGGCTACGGAATCTTGATTGGACTCCATCTGAATACTGAAGTTGATGGAAGCAGCATTTTCGAATATAAAAATGAAAACATCACGTCCCCACAGATGACGCCAAACTGATGAAGCGTAAGTTCGTTAGTCAAGTAAGTTTGTCAGTAGAGTAAGTTCGTCAGTAGAGTTATACTGATGAAGCATCAGCTCGTCAGTCGAGTTGGTCAGATGGAAGCAATCCTCAGCTTGTATGAACGTACTCTTAAAGGTGGTCACTGGTGTGGTGCCTGGCACAATGCCTCCAATGCCAAAATCAATATAAGAAACTCTCTTGGGAATAAACAATGTAATTGAATAGAATGAAAGAGATCTCTTAGTGTTTGTGTGTGGCTCTACCTTGTACTTGGCAATGTGTGGACTTTATATATGCTTTCATCGTTTCTAGCCGTTGGGGTAGTTATGGAGGTCTTAATGCTCCTCTTAGTAATGTTTGGTGCTGTGTAATGTGGCTTTCATGTGCTCCAATAGTTCATACAGTTGGCCTTGTAACCGTTCTGGGTGTAATTGTGCTGCATTGAATGGCCTTCCTACCTTCGTCAATGACGTGGGTATTAATTTGCTCATCCAGGGATATCTTCGTTGGTATCATGGTCGTCGTCTTTGGTAAATGAGTTCGTCAGTTCCGTCAAGTACAATCATAAAAAACGGACGCCATAGGTTGAACTCTATAAAAAAAAAATGTAAAATAATTTTTTTTCCACATATATGGTACATTAAGGAATAGAAAAAATTTATATACAGTACCTTAGATGTTTTTCTTTAAGTTCTCCTTTTAAAATTCTGTTATATGGCTACTTAACTAAAATATACATTTTCATCTTATGAGAAAAAAATTACGTTGCAAAATTTTAAGAAAAGAACCTAAAGAACAACACCTAAGTACTGTAATTAAGTCTTATCTTAAAAAATTGGGCATATTTTATACCAAACTTGCTCAACAGGTGAAGGACATAAAGTGAGTCATTGTCTATAGTTTATTCAGAAAAGTATACCACGTAAGAAATTGGGCATATTTTTGTACCAAACTTGCTCAACAGGTCCTTCTCAAAAAAAAAAAAAAATTTTTTTTTTTTTTTTTTTTTTCTCAGTTCTGAGCTGTGAAAGTTTGGCCGAATCCCACAGTTTAAACAAATCTCATACATAGTTATGTGGGGTGGGTTTTACAACTGAACCCAAAAAAAAAAAAAAATGATATTTGAGTGAACATAGATAATTACATCATCCATGATACACACACACACAAAAAGGGGGGGGGGGGGGGTAAAAAAAGCATGACATTACCAAGGAAATAATGAAAATGAAAGAGGAGTAGCAAGGACAATGGTGTTGAGGCTGCGAAGGGAAGTGAAGAACTTTGGTTTGGTAAAGTTGGGTTTTGTGGTAAGTGGAGTGAAGAGGGCCGTGTAGGGGTTCTGGTGCACTGGTAGCATATGTCAAAGTGTGAATCCCAATTTTTTGAGTTTTTGGAGTTGAAACTGAACCAGTTTAGGTGCCAAACCGGGCTATGCAGATATTTGGGGATTATTGAGTAATAGGAACGAGTCATGAGTGATAAGTGACGAAAATTGAGTGAAGAATAATATTTTTATTAAAACCAAACAGCTCCTAAACAATGATACAATAAAGAAAAAGCTTGTTCCTAAATTTCATATTATACAGTTTTGCAATAAATTTTGTTTCCCAAAAAAAGGAAAACAACTCCTATCAAATCAACAGCCCCTTGTGAAAAAAAAAAAAAAGGCTTTGCAGTAAACATAGTGTTTATGGCTCATCTTTTGCGTCAGTCACGCAAGGTACCAAAAACGCATACTTTTGTCGTACTTTGTTGGTATGGTTCCCATCTTCATCTAGTACTTTAAAAGAAAAAAATTGTCATATTTAGTGAAAAAGGAAAGAGTTGTTATTGGCTTTGTGTTTCAACTACATCGAAATTGGAAACAAAAAACGCAGATGTTATTGAAATCAAAGATAAGGAGTTAGTACTATTGGTGTGATTAATTTCTCCCAATTAAACAAAATTTGCTCCCTCAACAGTTCAATAGTGAAGTATGAATGAAGATGAAATGAATATGAAATTTTATAAGGTATTGATCATGTCGCAGCAAGAATATAACCTTTTGTATCATTGGTGTTGGAGAATGACCACTGCTGGTTTCCCCTGCTTCTCTTATGACAATGTTCCTCCGATACAGCTGCTCCATGTTCTAGTGTTTAATTTATACTTGATAGTACGTTGGAACTTTGCTTGAGAAATTTAGGACTTTTGCATTTTTTCTGTTGGTGAGCAAGAATTTTTGAAACACAAAGATACAAAGAAATTACAACAACAGAAAAGCAACTGAAAAGAGCTGCAGCAAACACTCCTTACTGTCTAAACCAAAACCAACTACAACATGTTAAGGGCCATATATATATATATATATATAGCACTTACATCTACTTCTATTCGAATATTTAAAAGTTAGGAATATTAATTCTAATCTTGTTGTTGTCTAATCTTTTACTTTTTATTTAAAGGGTTAAAGATTATGTTTGGGGCCAAATTATTTTTGTGTAAATGCTATGTCCACAATATTTTCACAATAATTTTGCAACAAATTTTAGTTAAAAAGTTGTTATTGATGGATAAAATCTAATGACAGTGGTAAGTTCAATTTAAAACCAATAACAACTTGTTATCTAGTATTGTGTGAAATTATTGTAAAAATGTTATAGACATAACATTAATCTATTTTTATTGAACCAAAATTCTTGAGATTCTCAATTTAGGCTATTCAATAATTTTTTGTAGGTCAAATTTTTTTTTTATTTTTAAATAAATAAATAAATTTATTATATATATATAATCATATATATATATATATATATACCAAGTATAATTTTTTTTTTTTTTGGCAATTTACTTGTTGAAATTCAGATATCTTATTTAGCAAGAAAAAACTTTACCGGTTAAAATTTAATCTATCAGACATGTAAGAATAAAATATAAAAGACTGAAACTTGCATATGGCCTTCATTACGTGGTATATCTTTGGTGAATAAACTATAGACAGTGACTCACTTTTCGTCCTTGTANAGTTATGTGGGGTGGGTTTTACAACTGAACCAAAAAAAAAAAAAAAATGATATTTGAGTGAACATAGATAATTACATCATCCATGATACACACACACACAAAAAGGGGGGGGGGGGGGGTAAAAAAAGCATGACATTACCAAGGAAATAATGAAAATGAAAGAGGAGTAGCAAGGACAATGGTGTTGAGGCTGCGAAGGGAAGTGAAGAACTTTGGTTTGGTAAAGTTGGGTTTTGTGGTAAGTGGAGTGAAGAGGGCCGTGTAGGGGTTCTGGTGCACTGGTAGCATATGTCAAAGTGTGAATCCCAATTTTTTGAGTTTTTGGAGTTGAAACTGAACCAGTTTAGGTGCCAAACCGGGCTATGCAGATATTTGGGGATTATTTGAGTAATAGGAACGAGTCATGAGTGATAAGTGACGAAAATTGAGTGAAGAATAATATTTTTATTAAAACCAAACAGCTCCTAAACAATGATACAATAAAGAAAAAGCTTGTTCCTAAATTTCATATTATACAGTTTTGCAATAAATTTTGTTTCCCAAAAAAAGGAAAACAACTCCTATCAAATCAACAGCCCCTTGTGAAAAAAAAAAAAAAGGCTTTGCAGTAAACATAGTGTTTATGGCTCATCTTTTGCGTCAGTCACGCAAGGTACCAAAAACGCATACTTTTGTCGTACTTTGTTGGTATGGTTCCCATCTTCATCTAGTACTTTAAAAGAAAAAAATTGTCATATTTAGTGAAAAAGGAAAGAGTTGTTATTGGCTTTGTGTTTCAACTACATCGAAATTGGAAACAAAAAACGCAGATGTTATTGAAATCAAAGATAAGGAGTTAGTACTATTGGTGTGATTAATTTCTCCCAATTAAACAAAATTTGCTCCCTCAACAGTTCAATAGTGAAGTATGAATGAAGATGAATGAATATGAAATTTTATAAGGTATTGATCATGTCGCAGCAAGAATATAACCTTTTGTATCATTGGTGTTGGAGAATGACCACTGCTGGTTTCCCCTGCTTCTCTTATGACAATGTTCCTCCGATACAGCTGCTCCATGTTCTAGTGTTTAATTTATACTTGATAGTACGTTGGAACTTTGCTTGAGAAATTTAGGACTTTTGCATTTTTTCTGTTGGTGAGCAAGAATTTTTGAAACACAAAGATACAAAGAAATTACAACAACGAAAAGCAACTGAAAAGAGCTGCAGCAAACACTCCTTACTGTCTAAACACAAACCAACTACAACATGTTAAGGGCCTATATATATATATATATATATAGCACTTACATCTACTTCTATTCGAATATTTAAAAGTTAGGAATATTAATTCTAATCTTGTTGTTGTCTAATCTTTTACTTTTTATTTAAAGGGTTAAAGATTATGTTTGGGCCAAATTATTTTTGTGTAAAATGCTATGTCCACAATATTTTCACAATAATTTTGCAACAAATTTTAGTTAAAAAGTTGTTATTGATGGATAAAATCTAATGACAGTGGTAAGTTCAATTTAAAACCAATAACAACTTGTTATCTAGTATTGTGTGAAATTATTGTAAAAATGTTATAGACATAACATTAATCTATTTTTATTGAACCAAAATTCTTGAGATTCTCAATTTAGGCTATTCAATAATTTTTTGTAGGTCAAATTTTTTTTTTATTTTAAATAAATAAATAAATTTATTATATATATATAATCATATACATATATAATATATATACCAAGTATAAATTTTTTTTTTTTTTGGCAATTTACTTGTTGAAATTCAGATATCTTATTTAGCAAGAAAAAACTTTACCGGTTAAAATTTAATCTATCAGACATGTAAGAATAAAATATAAAAGACTGAAACTTGCATATGGCCTTCATTACGTGGTATACTTTTGTGAATAAACTATAGACAGTGACTCACTTTTCGTCCTTTACCTGTTGAGCAAGGAACTGAGAAAAAAAAAAAAAACCACCACCCAAACCAATGGAGCAAGGAAGAAAGATTGTGGATCTAATCTGTGGAGCCTGAAATCGGTGAGTTTGTTGTAGCTTCGTCCTTGATCTTCACCATCACAGGTGGCGGGGAGCATGTAAGATGGAGATCTCCTTCAGCTATGGTATGAATCTCCTTCTAAGCTAGCTTTTCTCATGATAATGATGTTGGGAAAAGAAGATGAAGCAAGTAAAGGAAGGGTATGGAGAGGTTGTGCTTGGGAAGAGAAGATGAAGAAAGTAAAGGAAGGGTGTTGAATGAAATGGGTTTGGTATGGTATGAAAGAGAGCAGTTAGGAGTAAAAGCTGACCACTAAAATTACTAAACACTAATTGTGAGGCCCATAACTTGAGTGAAATTACAATTTTTCCATCATAACTCAGTTTTGATAACTTGAAAACACCTAAAATGTGTTTTCAGTATCCATAACTCATCACTCAAAAATCAGAGAATTAAGTGATGGAAACAAAAATTGAAAACACATCCAAACAAACTACTCAATCGTGGGACCCATCATTTTTGAGTTATGGGTGATGGAAACTGAGTTATGGGTGATAGAAACTGAAAATCCAAATAGCCCCTTCACTTCCCTATTTTGGGGAAAAAAATATCCGAGTAAAATTCATTTGGGACAGCTTATTTTTATTTGTTATTTTCTTCAAAAATTAAGTTCAATAAAATTACAACTAGACATAAAATAAATATAATTTTAAAAAGCTATGCATAAGTTGTCACTAAAAATAAGTTGGACCTTTTCTCTCTGTGTGTGTGTGTGTGAATAGAGAGGATCATATTCAACTTAATTTTAGAGAAACAAGCTTTTTTTTTTTTTTTAAATCTAAACACACTAAAGCTAGTACAAAAGCAAAGATTTACATGAAATTAAGCATGTTAAATACCAAGCTTGCTCAATGTGGATAATTAAGACATAAAGCTAGTCATTATCAATATTTTATTCAAAAAAACGTGCAGTGTAAATGAAAGGCTTCTTAAAAATAAAAATAAATAAATAAATAAGTAAATGAAAGGCAAAGCTAAAAGCAAGTAACACTCTCTTTTATATATATTTTTTCTATATATCTGGCAAATTAAATTCCAAGCTTGTATGTTTATCAAGTTCTAAAATATTGCTGCTTCAGAAAAGTGTATACTTAATACCAACTATAATTTTCGAATAAAAGCAACCGTCCCAAATTTCTTAAACCAAAGTTTCAAAGTACCATCAAGCACGAATTAAAATACTAAAACAGGAACATAAATTGCTTTAGAAGAGAAAACACACCATACATCCCGTATATGTATTCTCCTTCTCGGATAGGGTTGGACCCACACGTGTTGAGTCCAGCACATGACAAAAGAGAAAGTTCGGTGAAACAAGCATCAGCCAAGACTAACTTGTCATTGCTGCAGGGGATAAGACGCAGAGCAGTTCGTCAATACAAATCACTGCCCTCCACGGAGTCGATGTTTAAATTGGTAATGGAGGCAGGAGAGAATGCGAAGACTAAACCTCCAAACGCAATACCAAAGATACAAACGATACAAAAGTTTGCATTCTTACTGCGAGAGAACAAGGGTTTCAAGAAGTACTATGAGCCAAGAGCAGTATCACTTGGTCCTATCCATTATGGCAAACCAAAATACCAGTTAGCAGAGAAGTACAAGCTTATATTGGCCTCGGAGTTCATCAAAGAAAGCGGCAAGGCTATAGACGAATTATACAAGAAGGTTGAGGAAAACATCAAGGAACTGAGGGAATACTACGAGGAGGACGCGACTAAAGACTACCCTGATAAGGACCTCGCTTGGATTTTGTTCCTGGATGGCTGTGCAATACTTCAATACATATACTGCTCTACTACTAATAAGTTCGAAGATTTGAATATAAAACATGACTGTGCAGTCCTTGGACAACAGGATTTGTTTTTGCTGGAGAACCAACTTCCTTATCGTCTCCTGAAATGGTTGATGAAGTTGAGTGTGAAGAAAAAAGAGTTGAAGGAATCGATTAATATTTTCATTGAAAACGTGTCCGATCAAAAATCAGATTGGCATCAAGCAGAAAGCAAGAAAGGGGAGAGCCTTCATTCCAAGGAGACCCCACATGAACAAAGACTATCAATGGATGGAGAAAGGAAGCCCACCCATCTTCTCCACCTTCTGAGGACAAGTCTCTTGGATAATCCAAAAAAGGTTTATAACAGCAGCCAAGAGAATTCAAAGAAAGATTGGCAATCCTATCGCAATGTACAGGACCTTAAAAATGCAGGGATCTGGTTGAAGCCTTGTAAAACTTCCTTCTTAAATGACATTTCTTATATTCGTTCATGTTTCATTGGATATCTTACCATTCCTAAGATGAAAGTGGACAACTCAACAGGGCAAAAGTTCTTCAACTTGATGGCCTTTGAAATGTGTCCAGACTTCATCAACAATTATGAGATCACTTCTTACGTATGCTTTCTTAATTCACTCATGAATCATGCTGACCATGTTATGGAGTTAAGGAAAGCGGGGATACTCCAAAACTTCCTTGGCAGCGACCAGGCAGTGGCTAAAATCTTCAATGAGCTTGGCACCAACTTGGTTCCAAACTTCAATATATATTCAGACGTAAGAGCAGACATCGACAAGCATCATCAAACATTGAAGAGTCGAATGTTTCGATTTTATCATGACTATTTCGATAGCCCCTGGTCGATTCCAGCCTTTTTTGGCATATTATTAGAGCTTGTTTTAACTGGCATCCAAACTTGGTTCTCAGTCAAGCCAACTTCACGCAGCTAGAGCTAACTTATCCGTAGTAGCTAGTATCTTAATGAAAAACAGATTACTGAAAATTTGTTGTGCTTTTGTTGCGTGCATGGATTCTTATACCTCTTATACACTGGTTTCCAAATAAATTGTACCTGAAGAGTTTCTTCGGTCTTTTCTAATGACACTAGGCACGGGATGCCTAAGGAACATCGAGAGCCATGCCATGCACTTTTTCTTGCTTTAATCATGTGAGTCAAAATAAGTCAAGAGATGTATGTGATTTCTTAAATTAAGCTTGTCCAAGATAAATAAGAGTTGGATTGTGTCATGAGTAGTATTTCTTTCTTATTTCACAATTGCTACAGTTGTTGAGTGATTGAAAGAGCGCAAGGAGAAAAGTTAAAGAAAATATTTGTTATAGTTCAGCTAAAAGCTTACATCCACAAGGAAAAGCCCTTAATAACTTCATCTTTGCTATTCTCTTTTCTTTTTGATAGATGAACTAAATTTTCAACCTATACCATTCACTTTATTATAATTGCTCGATTTTTTATTATCTAGCTAAGACGCCAATTGGATTTTGGTGTAAACAGACTTCAAACCCATTGGTTTTTTGGTATAAATATATTTTGAACCTTAATTCTTTTATTTGACAATATAAGATTTTTCTAATAGAGCTAATTAACACCCACTTCTTTGCTATTCAAGTTATATTATAATGAATCTAAGATTTATATACTATAGGATTCTAGCCTAATTCTAGACTAACTTAAGACTAGTGTCATTGTTGTAGAGAACATGGGCCCAAAATATATATGGGCCTCTTGGGCTATAATATCTCTAACACACCCAATGACTTTTTCAAAAAAAAAAAAAAAAAAACCAAAAAACACAACAATATCTACGTATATTTAAGAGAGCATTCACTTGAGACTCTTGAGAGAGAGAAGAGAGTGCCTCTTTTGTATCTAGGGTTTTGTACCCAAACCTCTCTTGTAAGTCCTTTTGTATGAACTTCGATTCTTTCGCATAGTGGATTCAATTTACCTTGAGGATAGCTAGGTCAAATCCTCCTAGGTTTTTACTGTGTGGTTTCCTAGGTGATCATATCTTGTGTTATTTATTATTCCGCTGATTTATATTCTTGATATGATTGTGTGATTGTGATAATTTAGATTTGCATAAATTGACTAAGTTAATCACTTGGCTAATTAACTAGGTTAATCTGGTTGGTTTAAGGGGTCTAAATTTCTATCAAACATGAGACTAACTGAAGTATTGATTTGGCAGTTTTGAATAGTTTAAGGAGTAAATTGGCCAATATAAAAGTTAGGGAGTCTTTTGGCCACTAGTTGAAAGTTTAGAGGTGTATGGCATTTTTCCCGTACATTTACCATAGCAAGTTTGGTATGTTATAGTACATTTTTGCAATAAGATCAAAACTGAGGTGGACGTTTTGATTGGTTATGGGTGTATGGCAATTATGCGTTGGTAAAGATTTATTTAGAAAATAAAATTTTTTGGTTTCTAAGAAGAAAAACAAATTTAATAATTGTAAATCCCTAATTATCATTTAAGTTGCTATCACAGATTCACATGTGATATGTATGCATGTTTATTTCTTTTCTTTTCTTTGGACCAATGAAAATTAATTTTTTTTTAATTGGTTAAAATTATTCTTATCAAGGACCAGTTAAAATCAATTAACAATAATTGTATGCTCAAGTCTATCTTAATTAACATTGAATTTTCATCGGTAGCAAAATAGAGTGTCAACAAGGATAACTGGTTGTTTGCTAGACCTATGAGAATCTATATGACTTTAATAATATATATATATATATACCATTTGGATTTCTCACTGAAATAATTTAACATTTCTTTTAAATAATAAGGTTTTTTNAAAAAAAAAAAAAAAAAAAAACATACCAAGATAGAACAGTGCTGCGGAACCACCAAGGCCCCGTCGGGACAAGGGGGCGAGACGGCAAGGGAAAGCTCACGGTGGCTCTGAACTGACCGCCTGAGCTCTTTCATAGTCAGACTCGTTTCTCTTCCTTCCTCTTTCTGCTTGGTTTTGGACTTTTGTGTGATTAAGTTTGTTTTTAACAGTCACGTGAGTCCCACGTGTTTATTCCGTTAGTGTTTGAACGTGAGACTAACTGAAGTATTGATTTGGCAGTTTTGAATAGTTTAAGGAGTAAATTGGCCAATATAAAAGTTGAGGAGTCTTTTGGCCACTAGTTGAAAGTTTAGAGGGTGTATGGGCATTTTTCTTTATAAATAATACACTATGTGTCTACTTAACCAATCAAATGTTTGAAGAGTTAGACCCTTTTGGATATACACCACTGTTAATTTCTTTAAAACCTTCTCCCCCCTCCCCTTATATATGTGTGTGTGTTAAAATTCTTAATATTCTCAAAATAAAAAACAATGGGTTAATCTCACATTGAAAAATGAGTGTAAGTTATAGAGGTTTAAAGTCTGTGTTGTGTATCCAAGAGTTAGACCATTTTGAATATACACCAACACCACTGTTAGTTTCTTTAAAACTTTCTCCCCCTCTCCTTGTGTGTGTGTGTGTTAAAATATTTAGTATTCTTAAAAAATATATATGTTTGAAGAATTACTAACTTTTTTTAATCACTAAATTTATAACAAACTTTTATTCAGCCTATTCTTGAAATAAACAGCTTGCACATACTCCCTTTCCAAAAGAAATCAATAGGCCAAGCACTTATAACATGATTACAATACACACACATATAACAAACCCAGATATTTCCTAATTATTAAATTATATAAAGTTATATTATATTTTATTATACACGCACACATTTACACAAATAATAGTGTAACAAAAATAAATAAATAAATAACACACACAGTCAGTCAGTATAGACATGCAATTACACAAATAATATATAAATTTATAATAAAAAGATATACATTACAACTCACAAACATTCATTGTTTACTTTTAAAGTCAAAGATACCAATAGTTAGATAGAGAAAAGAGGTTCATGAAAGAGATTTGTGATTTATGTTACTAGTTGGTTTTGGAATGGCCTGATATGTGTTGTTTAGTTTTGGGTTAAACTGATTTATGTCAAAGTGTGCAAGATTTAAGTTAGGATGCACAAAAATGTTTTTAAAAGTAAATTAAACTAATAAAATAATATTGTATACATATAATTTTTTATATAAAGTCAAGGGGTTCATTGAGTTAGGATATGCAAAAATATTTTTAAAAGTAAATTAAACTAATAAAATAATATTGTACGCATATAATTTTTTTTATATAATGTCAGGGGGTTCAAAAGAATCCCTTGAAGCATTTGTAACACCGCCCCTACTTTGGAGCCATTTGATCCCTTGAAGCATTGGTAATGCTACCCCTACTTTGGAGCCTTAAATAGATAAATGGATCCCAAAATCGAAAATTTACACAAAAAATATAGTAGGAAAGTGATTTATCCATAAGAGAAGAGTTTAAATTCGGTCAGGTTGTGGAGTAAAACACTGGTTTTACGCCAACCAATAGAACACAGCCATGTCATATTCTTTTAAGTGATAAGCTAAATTCCTCTCCAAACACAGAACAAAATAAGAAAACCCACAGAAACCCACAGCCCTGCCTCCTCCCTCTTCCATAAGAGTAATATTCAATCTTATCAAAGAGTAATTCTTTCTTTCTTGTAATCTTAAATTCACATCAATGGGCTCAAATTCATGTTGTTAATCTTATCAAAGAGTAATTCTTTCATTCTTGTAATCTTTAATTCACATCAATGGGCTTAAATTCATGTTGTTCTTCTTCTTCTTCTCCAAATCCTAAGAAATTGAAATTCACACTTAGTCTCCTCCTTTGCTTCTTATTCTTATTCCTCAACTTCCCCACCACAACAGCTTTTCCGAAACCCATTTTGGAAACCCGAAATCTCGTACTCCTAACACTGCAATGACGTCATTCCCAAGCAGCCTTTATCCTCTGGCAATGTCCCATCTCCCACTCCAACAATTTCCTCAGCTTCCAATTCGCATTTTTCTCCAGCAGCATCAAAATCTTCAACCGAACCACTGAGTCGAGGATACCTCTCTCCTTCAACCCCTCATATATCAAAATCACTATCTCCCATGGTGTTCACAAGGTCAATTTTTTTTTTTTTTTTTTTTTTTTTTTTTTTTTTTTTTTTTTCCATTTTTTTCCTTTCCCTGAGTTTAAATCCACAATGTACTTTATTATTATTATTATTATTAATCTCCATGTATGAATTTCTATAATAGAATTTATTGGTTTGGTTTAATTTTTGGGTTGGGTCTTTGTGAGCTTAGTTTGGTGTTATACCACCTGGTATGTTTGTTTTTCCCCCTTATGTATTGCTATTTAAATCCACAAAGAACTTGTTTTCTATCTCCATGTGAGAATTTCTATAGTAAGAATTATTTGTTTGTTTTAATTTTTGGGTTGGGTCTCTGTGAAATTCTTGTTTTTTCTTTTATCTCCATGTGTTGTTCACTGGGTGTTTGATTAAATGCTTGAGAGACATATAGCCACTGCTCTGATGGTTTAAACAATGAAGCCCAAAATTCCCTGTTTGTGGCTTTGTTGAGTGCACCAATGCATATTCCACTGCTAGCTTTCTTAACTTCAGCAATTGAGCCATTGACATGTCCATCTTATGTTCATTGCCTCTGTTAGTAAACATTGACACCTACATGTCCCTCCCATCTCGTATCACCATAGCAGCACAGAAGTGTTAATCTAGATGTGCAGCATCACAGTTAATTTTGAAAAAGCTAAGAGAGGTGCTTGCTAGTAAATTATCTGCCTATCATTGCTGGTTGTGTTTTGAGTTTTGTTGATCTGAAACTGCTTCATGCTCCTGGAGTTTCTTGTCTAAAACAGCTAGCATGCTCAAGCATTAGTTTGTTTACTTTGCTTAATAATTTCTTTTCGATTCATTGCTTTTTTAACCTTGCACAAATTTCAGATGTCATAATTGGAAGGCTAGTAGCATTCCCCACTCTTCTTAAGCCTAGGACAATTCTTTTTGGGCTAGTTGCCTTTAAGAGTGGATTTTAAAGCAATTCATTGTCATTTGGTGGAGAGTGCATACATTAAGAGGACAATTCATTTTGGGGCAGTTGTCTTTTTTGTATTTTAGAAACTTTGGGGTAGCAGCTGTCTTTAATTTAGCATTTTATGGGTCATGCTAAGCCACCACCGTGGAAACTAGTATCATTGATTATGTGCATAATCCATTTATAAATGGTAAACAATGATATTGATTAGCAACAATCATGCATATTGTAATATTTTGAATTATGTGAATTGAATTAACAGCAATCATGCACATGTGCATGTGCAAATTGTTATATTTTTTTCCCACTATTCTATATATATATATATATATATATTTTAGTTTTGTTTTCTCTAGCTCTTCTATTAATGTTCTTATTAATTTTGTATTGTAGCCATGGATGAATGTCCACTGTCACTCCCTGAAAATTCACCTTTTATGCCAAATGTGCAAGCCCCTTAATCCCAATATGATTCTATTGAGGCTGATGGCCAATCTGAAATTGTTAATGTTCCAATTGATGTGGAGGATGATGAGGATGACGAAGATTACAATTTGAGTGATTTTTTTGAATTTGATGATGATATAAATGAAGATTTTGGTATGGAGGATGATGGAATCAATAGAGCAATTGGGGGCAAGCAGCTTGAGGGAGTTTGGAATGGTGAAGGAGACTTAGATCATGAGGATAGTGATGAGTTAAAGAGTGCAGAAGGGTCATCTGATGATGAAGGGAATTCAAGGCCTAGGTTCCCTGAGTTTAACCCAGTGCATTGGCTTGGAGAATGTACAGCCAGTGAAGGATCAAAAATTTGCATCACATGTAGTCTTCAAAGAGGGACTAGGGGAGTGGTGTATTAAAGAAAAACATGATTTTGAGTATAAGCACAATGATAAGTGGAGAGTGACAGCTGTATGTAAAAAAAAATGTGGTTGGAAGATACATGCATCCCAAACACAAATGGGAGATGCCTTTTAAATCAAAAGTTTTAAGAGCATACATACGTGTGGCAAGGATCATAAGAATAGTAAGATTTTTTCAAGGTGGCTAGCCTATAAATATTTGCCATTCTTTAGAGATGATCATACTTGGACAGCAAATGCATTGAAGGGTGCAGTGTTTAGGGACCATGAAGTTGATGTGACTTTGGATCAATGTTATAAGGCTAAGAGAATGACCTTTAAGATGATACATGGTGTTGAGGAGAAGCAATATGAGAGACTTTGCGACTATGCAGCTGCTATTAGGAAGTGGAATGTGGGTAGCACAGTGAAGATACAAACTGCAAATGATGTGTTTGAGAGAATGTATGTTTTTCTTGATGCTTGCAAAAAGGGATTCTTAGTAGGTTGTAGGCCACTTATTGGGATAGATGGTTGTCATTTGAAGGGGACAATAGGGGGTCAGTTGCTGGTTGCTGTTGGGAAGGATGAGAATAATAATAACTTCCCAATCGCTTATGCTATCGTTGAAATTGAGAATAAAAGCTCTTGGACCTGGTTTCTACAATGTCTGTTGGATGACATCGGACATGTGGATGAGAATGGATAGGTCTTTATCTCAGATCGACAGAAGGTAAGAAACAATTAATGTGCATGTGAATTATTTATTTATTTTTTAAAAATATCATGATCTATAACCTGGATATGAATTACTAATGTATATTTATGTATTTTTTATGGCAAGGATTAGTAGAGACCTTTAAGGATTTGATGCCTAATGCAGAGCATAGATTTTGTGTTAGGCATTTACATTTACATGCAAATTTCAAGAAGGATTTTCCTGGGAAGGTACTCAAAGATGCAATGTGGAATGCTACTAGGGCAGCAACA
This sequence comes from Quercus suber, assembly GCF_002906115.3. NCBI lineage: Eukaryota > Viridiplantae > Streptophyta > Magnoliopsida > Fagales > Fagaceae > Quercus > Quercus suber. The sequence goes on from NW_027069571.1 coordinate 1,160,138, forward strand.
AAGAATTCTTTTGACTTCCACATGGATGAGTTGAAGAAGCTAGATGTGAAGGCATATAAGTGGCTTGTGAAGCTAGATGTGAGAACATGGAGCAGACATGCTTTTAAGCCAAGAAGCAAAAGTGACACTCTAGTAAACAATATAGCAGAGTCTTTCAATGCTTGGATTTTGGAGGCTAGGGATAAACCAGTGTTGACAATGGAGATCATAAGAGTGATGTTGATGCAAAGGTTGCAAACCAAAAGAGATCATATGAGAAGGTATGAAGGGAGGGTTTGTCCAAGAATCTATAAGAAGCTTGAAAGGATAAAAAGCGAGGTTGGACATTGCATTTCTCGTTGGAATGGAGAGTCCAAATATGAGGTGAAGTATATTTATGGTGGAAGATATGTGGTGGACTTGAATGAGAGGACTTGTGGTTGTGGGAGATGGGGATTGAGTGGAATCCCATGTTTTCATGCTGTTGCTGCAATAATTGAGTATGGAGAGCAACTTGAGACTTATGTAGACATTGCTTACACTAAGGAGACATTCCTAAGTTGTTACCAATGGATGGTAAACCCACTTCCGAGCCATGAATAGTGGCCAAAAACACCCTATGACCCAATCAAGCCCTCAAAAATTACAAAGAAAGTAGGCAAACGTAAGAAGGTAAGAAAGAGGGAGGCAGGAGAACCTATTAATGCATTTAGGGTGAGCAAGAAAGGAATTGCCATGAAATGTGGGAATTGTTTCCAATGGGGCCATAATCAAAGAACTTGTAAAGCTCCTGATAACCCCAACAAGAAGGCTTATAAAAAGAAAAAGAAAGGGCAATCAGGACAATCATCTACGTCTAGAGCTAAATGGAGTAAAAAATTATCGGTAAATTTCAAGTACTACTTTGTTGAACTTTTCCAGCCTTTTTGGCTTTTTACAAGGTACTCAGCAATTAAATGTAGGTAATCAACAATCAAGTCAAAGTCGTACAAAGGACAACACTAGTGGAAGCAAGAAGAATAAGGGAAAGGCTTAGGCCTAGTGGCAGCAAGAAGATAAATAATTTTTTAGTTTAATATTTTGTTTAGTGATACATGGCCTTTTAAAAATACTGATGGAACCAGTAAACTTTTGTTTTTCAATATTGCTAGAAAAGTGTAATTGTTGATTCATTGAGTATTATTTTTTGGCAAACAATTACTATTTGTAAACACTCATTTGATATGGCATATTGAGATCCTTTTAAGAATACTGATTGAGATCCTTAGAGTTATTGCATAAGAATACTGATTGATTTCCATTGAACTTTATTTGATTGTAAGAAGCTAAGAGTAAAGCTTTACGGTATATACATTTTTATTTTTCTATCTAATATTTTGTGATGGATGAAGATTGAGATGCCTTTGCAATTAAGATGATACTTTCTTCTGGTTGTTATTTCTAAAGAATTGATTCTAGGGTAATTATTTATTTTTAAACCTTTATTGTTATTTTTGGGTTCTATTAAGGGATGTCTAAGGGCATCGATTAAGGGATGCTCCATGCTCAAATGACATGGTATTGATTCTATTGAATATCAATAACAATATCAACATGTTCAATCATGCGTGAAGAGAAGATTAAAAGGGCATTTGTGGGCATGAAGAGGGAGCAAAGGTTGCAATATACATTTTTGTAATAGCATCAATACTCAATAGTGTTTAATGTAAATGATGCAGAACAATATTTGATCACACCAATTATTTATATTTATATGAACTATAAAATCTAAGGCTATTTGGCTCCAAAAATTTCCAAAAGCTCTTTTTTAAAGGAAAATACAAATCTGAGCATGACAACATATAATTACTAAACTTTAGAAAATATACTGCCATTAATTTCATAAGTTGAACATTACATAGTTGTGAACATTTTTATATTACATTACATCTAATTTTCACATATAGATACATTACATTACACATCCTTTTTTTTAGTATGCCTACATATTTAGTCACTGCAAATAAAGATGACTTTCAACGTTAACACTTTGGACCCCATACAAAAGGCTATCACAATCCTACTATTGATTTAAGAAACCACTAATAATCACCAAAGCCACTTAGGAATTCTCTTATGCATTGCAGCTTCACTCTTCAGCCTTCCATTAGTGTCCAATAGTCTAGTAATTACACTTTTTTCTCGTTGGTGCGACTTCAATGTCATGCCTCTTAAAGTAATTACATACATAACATTCTTTAGCCTTCAATCTGATCACCTGAGACAGTTGCGTTCCCTGCAACAAACAGTTTTTAAAATCATAAGAACCCCAGGTTACATAAACCAATAATTTTTTCTATTACATTCTACTACAATTATATACTACCAAATGTCATAGGAGTTAGACCTATGAAAAAATATCAAATACTAAGGCCCATCTATTGGAAATTAATTTATAATATATAATCCTATGTATAAAAAAAAAAGTTTAATAGTAAGCCTTCTCATTATTAACTAGAATAGATTACTTGTGATTATCTGAGCTAGCTTTACATACATAATTAAATCTTGGAGCCAAAACTAATAGGTAAGATTACAATTTGGCAGCAGTGGCAGCTCTACTTGCAGCCAAGAGTACTTCAGGGAAGGTTAATAGCATTCTCTACAATTTTCTCACAGCCTGCAATTTTATCACATAAAGGAGCGTGAAAGTGTTTACTTGGAACAAATTGGTGGCCATCCCACAACCTATGCCCTGCCACACACAAAACACATACGCTTAAAATTTATTAAAGGGTGTCATAATCAACTTCTTAGGTAATGCAATTAAGATTGTATAACGAATAGAGAGATTCAATTTCCTTTGTGAAGGGCCAAATAGTTGAAATTCCAAATGAATAAGACTCAGCTGAAAGATTTAGAGACAAATCTCCCCAAAAACCCAAATTATAAGCAGGGAAGATCTTATCTACTTTTCTATTTAAGAGAAACTGCAAAACGCAAGTACTGGGGGAGGGATCTTGAGGAAAAACTTTTGCTTATGCAAAGCCGCAAAGAGATCACCAAAAAAGAAAAGAAAAAAGGAAGATAAACAACTAAGTGAAGTTCAAGGACAATATCATTTGGTTGTTATAACTTTTCCACCCTCAAGAATGGAGCCAATATCATCAAGGACAAAGCCCTAACGATAAAAATGGTTGGGATATTAATACCGAGTTACTTCAGGAATCCTTCAATATGAAAGCAATAATCGTACTCATTGTGACAAAAACCTTATTCCCAACAAATCAAATGTGTGAATCTAGTTCCAAAATTTGCCAAATATTTAATAAAAATCTCATAATTTCAACACCTTCATCATCTGAAAAACAGACAAGACATAGTGACATAGTCATACTGGCCTTTTGTTATCAAAGAGCAAGATCCTGGCACCAGGACTTTAAACGTGGCATATACTCTCCATCATAAACCATATGATACTACCCAACACAATAAGATTTACTTGTGTAAATCCACAAATGCTATTCTAAATAGGTCTTGGTCAAGATAGAGAAGTGAAATACTGAAAAAATATCATAAATGATCAAGGGTCTCTCAGGCAACAAATAAATAAGTGAAACACATGAATGATCCCAGATATTTTACCCTGGTTAATTATTTGCAATTTGTATCTTCATAAGGTGTGCAACCAATTTCAGGCTTCATTGTTTAAACCATCAGAGCAGTAGCTATATGTCTCTTGAGCATTTAATCAAACACCCAGTGAACGACACATGGAGATAAAAAAAAATAATTAAAAAAAAAAACAAGAATTTCACAGAGACCCAACCCAAAAATTAAAACAAACAAATAATTCTTACTATAGAAATTCTCAGATAGAAAACAAGTTCTTTGTGGATTTAAATAGCAATATGTAAGAGGAGAAAAACAAACATACTAGGTGGTACAACACCAAACCAAGCTCACAGAGACCCAACCCAAAAATTAAACCAAACCAATAATTTCTATTATAGAAATTCGTACATGGAGATTTAAAAAAAAGGTTCATTGTGAATTTAAACTCAGGGAACGAAAAAAGAAAAAAAGAAAAAAAAAAAAGACATACCAAGATAGAACGGTGCGGCGGAACCACCAAGGCACATTCGGGACAAGGGCGGTGAGACAACAGGGGAAAGCTCACAGTGGCTCTGAACTCACCGCTGAGCTCTTTCACCATTGGACCTGTTTCTCTTCCTTCCTCTTTTTGCTGGGTTTTGGACTTTTGGATGTGTTGTGAAATTTTAAAATACTCGCAAGTGTACGAACCGTACCGAAGTATAGTTTGACAAGAACGAGGTCGAACCCACAGGGACTTGAATGAACGTAGGAAAATTAATTAAACCTTAACCAAATTAATCCTAATCTAGTTTAATAAAAATTGGTTGTTTTGAAATTAAATAAACTAAGCAAATAATAAAATTAAGCAAATAGTTAAACTAAGCAAAAGATATAAAGCAATAAAAAGATGTAAATAATTAAGGGAAAGGAATTAAGGTTTTGGAATCCACCTTGTAAGTCATACTAGCATATATTTATGATCATTAATTTTTCCCACCTCACTACATGATAATCTAGAAATCAATCTTGCTATCATGGAAAATATCCTCATTAAAATCCTTATTTTAAAAATCAAAAGCTTGTTCTTCTTCGCTTCTTAAGTATAAAACCAAATCATCAATTGTATCTGTAGCCAAACAAATCACAAGATATATCCAATTCTAAAAATCAAATCATAACTTGTATCCATTGACAGACAAATCACAAGCGATATCCAATTTTATAATCAAGAATTAATAATCCAAGCATTCAATTAATTAAGACAAGTCCTAAATCATAAGAAAAACATGATTGAACTCATATCTAGAATCCCATCTTAGTCAATTGATATGAAGCAAGAACAATTTAAATCATTAAAGAACAACTATTGTGGGAAAAATCAAATCACATAAATATTACTAATAATCCTTAACAAGGTTTCATCCTCAACCCTAATTATAAATTTAGCTACTCATGGTAATTGAAATAAAACAAAAGAATAAAATACTAAACATTAAACTAGACAAATAAAATAGAGAAAGGAATAGTCACAATGCTATCATGGAGAAAAGCTACAGAGAAGCCACATGCGGCACTGCCTCTTGCTCCAATTTTCTGTTTTGCATCACAGCCCTAGTACTAACCTCCGTCCCCGAATTTTGCCCTAAAAAGCCTTTAAATAGGTCAAGGAATCCTATTACAAGTTGAATTCCCGTTTGGAGAAAATCCCAGATTTTTAGGCTTCACTTAACCGACTATTTTGGCCCATTTAACTTCATAATTCGGGCTCCTGGTAAACTACAAAGTTGTAGCCCTTTAAGTTAACTTTCCAGCCCAACTTGAATCATCTCGATTGGACATCTGAGCCGAAAGTTATACCAAAAATACTAACTGATGTGCAGGCTAGAATCCTAATCCGAATTGGACTTGGATTTGGTGCAAATTTCCTTTGATTCCTTACTCCAATTGGACTTAAATTTAATATTCATGCCTGGCTGGATGTAAATTAGCTTGATTCAATTGGCCTAGCCCCACTTTGCATGTAAAACCCTTGTTATCTACAACACAAAGATATTATATAATCAGTCACAAAATAACATAGAAGTAAGGCCAAATATGTAGATATGTGAGTACTTTATTGTATATATTTCATGCACATCAGGATGATTAAGTTTGTTTTTAAAAGTCACGTGAGTCCCATGTGCTTATTCCGTTAGTGTTTTAATGTGAGAGAGACTAACTGAAGTATTGATTTGGCCATTTTGAATAGTTTAAGGAGTAAATTGGCCAATATAAAAATTGAGGGGTTTTTTTGGTCAGTAGTTAAAAGTTTAGGGGGTGTAGGAGCATTTGTGTGACTCTTTGGGTTAATAATTAATACATTAATGCACGTGGATTAAGTTTTGTCATTTAGTTTAAAATATTTTTATAAAGACAATGACAAATTGATAACGACAATTACATAAAAAATACAAAATATTATACAAACTTTACAAAATAAAATGGTTACACCTATCCACATTGACAATTGATAATGAAAACTCATAATAATGTCAAAATATAAAAACTTGTAGAAGGAAATACTAAAATGTAATGTATTTGTGTGAATTTATTTTTTGGTCAATAACTCGTATATTCAAGTTTTTTTTTTTAATATTAAATTTTTTAAAATTTAAGTTTCTTAATGACCATTCTCAAAGAAATCCTAGAACCGCCATTGCTCCAAAGTTACAAAACAACTCATTCTTTTGGGGTTCGATATATGCGAAATTTGTCAACCTCCTTACATGCTTCATCGTGACAAATTTTTCTGCCAAACTATACACTTCTCCATACTTCCGCTCTTTTATTATTCACGAAATATTTTATTTTCTTACTTTAATTTTAATATGAGGGATATATAAACTATATAAATTTCATAAGCAAATTAATTATGACAAAAATATCACATTCAATCTAGAATGACATAATCAATGTTTTAAGGTGGCATCTATCAAATCTTCACATCATTTGCGTGCTTGCATTATCATTCTGGAAAAGAAAAACTCATGAATTTGAATTGTCACGCCTCTTTATCACAAATTAAACTTAGGTACGAAAGCAATTATAGCTACTGGTCTGTTACGATAATTAATATTTTCTCAGTTATTAGCACCAAATCAATAACTATAGCTAAAAAAAATAAAAATAAAAATCAATAACTTTTATTGTCAGACCATATATGATATAATTTTCCTCACAGGCATGCACTGGTGTGGCCTAGGCCTAAAAACTTATTGTAACAAATTTAAATATAAATAAATAGACTCGAAAAAAATTCCATCACAGGTGTCAGCTGGTAATGACCCTGGGCTCTCCTGCTTTATTTGTTTGAATAAAATTTTATTTGATTAGCCAAAAAGAATAAGAAGGAAAAAAAAAAAAAAACCTCACACTAGTCATACCCTCTCTCACTAAATTCGAAACACAAGCGAATGAGAGATTACATTGGGCATAGGAGAATTGGTAAAACTAGTCTACTACAATGAGTTGGAGTTGTAGTTGATATGTGTTGGCATGCGGCTTTGTGTAAAATTGGCAAAACCCCTTAATTTTATTTTTAACCTAAAAAAATGTGGATTGTTCAAAGACAACTCTATAATATATATAATTAAGGAAATTAAAAAAAAAATGAGATACATTAATTTCATCACAAAATGATCACATGATGTCATGTACTGGTTTGGTATCTTTTGTACTTTGCTTCACAAGAGTGACCTAGCTAAAAAGAAGAATGCGTGGGAAACCATGTCAAGGCCGCATGTTACTATGTTTTAACTGGAAAAGACTTTTACTAATTAATATTTCTCAAGTACGGCATTTTTCATCACTGTGGCTGTGTGTGAACACATGGTCTCATTGTATATGGCTAACGTTAACATATATATAAATTCTTGTCAGGTTCGAACTAGTGAAAGGTCTTATTGTCAAATTTTTTTATTAAAAACAAAAAAAAATTGTCGGACCGACGAACATTTTGGCAAATAGGGATGGCATGTTTGATCCCTGTCAATACAGGACCACACACACACACACACACATATATATATATATATGTATGTATAGTGAAAAACTAAAAGGGTAAAAGAAATTTGACCCTGAAGTGAAGGGTCATACACTTATTGTAAGGATCAAAAAAGAATTGTGACCTTGTGGCACTAGTGAAGGTCTTTATTGTAAGATGCAAGGATTTTAAAAAATTTATGACCAATTGTGTGGCTGCTGGGATTCGAGCCCAGGTCTCCACGGCCACAACGTGGAATTCTTACCACTAAACTACAGCCACTTCTTGTGGGTAAGAAGTGGCTGTATATATATATATATATACACACACACACTCCGCCTAAGCTCACCCTCAATAAATGAGAAGCAGCCATGTAAGTCCACTTAATCGAAATTAAGAGTAATTCTTAAATACTTTCGGAGCACGGGGAATGATGCTTCCTTCTCTCACATTCACAGTGTGGTCTGCTCATTATATTCATGGTGGGGTCTACTATGAATGTGAGAGGAGGGAGCACCATTTCACTATACTCCAGTACTACCTAAGAATTTTCCTGAAATTAAAAGATCCTACTCACAATTTTCTTTTTTGGAGAAGCTACTTACAATTTTTTTTTGAGAAGACCCTACTTACAAAATTTAGAAAAGAAAAAGAAATTATAATTTGGGCAAAAATAGTCAAATAGCATTTTTTTGCAAACTATGTTGCAACCTATCACTGTTTTGGAAATATGTAGGAATCTACCACTTTTTGGATAGTCGAGTTTGGTGAAATCGAGTTTTTTGTGGTACTTGAGTTCATGTAACTTGAGTACCATGGAAAAATTTTCCGGAAAATTTGAAGTATATTTTTTCAAAGAACTCAAGTTTTTGAAACTCAAGTTTCACGATAAACTCGAGTTTCACAAAGGTGGTAAATCCCTACATATTTTCAAAACATTGGTAGATTGCTAATTTTTTTGCTAAATAGTGGTAGTGGACCATTTTTGCCCCTATAACTTGATAGAATTCATTTTTGATATTAGACAGGTTAATTTTTCTTGGTAATGTTGCCTTGAATAAAAAGAGGCAATGTGCAAACACAAAACACGACTAGCAAGAGTACTTCTTAGCCAAAAAGGAAAGCAAAACTTATGAATTGATTGCTGCCACAAATCCTGTTTTTAATATATGTTTGGAAACAACTTATATAACATTTTGTAGTGCGTAGAAAGTGTGCTAAAATATACTTGTGCTCTAAAAAAGTGAGAAAAATATAAGAAAAAAAATGAGGTTTTAAAAAGCTGTACATAAAAATTAAAAGCTAAAATAGTTGAGCATAAGCTTTAGCCAAACAAGCACTTTACTGACTACAAAATGGAGTAATGTGCTCGTTTGTTTTGATGTTTTGGGTCTAAAATGTGCGTTTATCTACCCAAAAAGTGAAAAAGTGTGTTTGGTAAAAAATTTAAAAGCACGTTTTCTCCCCAAGAGATTAAATTCTATAAGGACGTGGTGTAAAACTCATGTTTTACCCCTCCAATCCCAACATACCATATCATCTTATCACATATTTAAGAATAAACACAATCACACTCAATCAATTCTAATACCCATATATAAATCCAACCAAATTGGGAATCTATTGAGATATTATTAGGTGTAGTAGGATGTATTGAATTTTAATAAATTTTAAGTAAAATGCTGATATGACAATCACTTATTGGATGATGTAAAACATAGGTTTTATACCACATCCTTATAGAATTTAATCTCTTCTCCCCAAACCGTGTTTTTTTGCGTTTTCGTTGGCTGCCTTTAAGTTGCAATTGCAAAACGTGCTTTAATTCAAACATAAAAATTACAGTTGGATACACCATTTTCCTAAATTGCCTACAATTTTTTCTTGAAAAACCCAATTTTATCCCTCTATTTGAAGACCAAAAGCACAAAAAACCCAGTAACTAAACACATATTACCGTTAGAAAATCAATGTTGCTATTGACCAAACTCCTTGTTGGACTTGCCAAGCCTAGCACCTCGTCGAACATACCTCTCTCTCTCTCTCTCTCTCTCAAGAACTCTCTTGAATGTCCTCACCCTCCAAATAAACTTGTTTACCAAATGCTTTACTTAAAAAAAAAAAAAAAAAGCTTAGTTTCATATCGCACTTTTTGAAACCACAACTTTTTCAAAAAGCACAAAATCAAAAATCTAAACCAAAATCACCCAATATCAACAAATTGATGCTCCTTAACCTAAAAAAATAAGTTAAGACATAATGTTATATATATATATATATATTAAACACTTTTTCATGGTTGTTGAGACTTGACATGATTTGTTGTAATTTGTATACTGAAAGAGAAGGATGGCAACAACATCAAATAAGCAAAACCAAAACCAAAACTGACATTGATTAATTTTGGACAACTTGTAACTTGGTTTAACAAAATCTGACTCTCGACGTAGGCTTCTTTACTATACATTTTTTTAATTACAAAATTTCTATCATCCAACAAGTCATTTAAGTATGACACATTAATATACATAACGTATAAAACGCATTTGATTAATCAAAACTCCCAATACGTATGTCTTTGCCAATATAACAAAATTTAAACAATCTTTACATTAATACATTTGTAATCAAAATTATCTCAACATACATACGGCCCATACGGGTATAATGACTGGATTTTTTGAAATTTCAAACCCAGATTTGTATTTGTCCAAACTCCAAACTCAATTTCAGCAAGAGTTGTTCAGAACTGGTTCTTTTGGAGTTGGGAGAGGCAAAAAACTGTCACCCCTTAATACATCAATGGATATAAAATGCACTAGTAGTTGTGAACTCCAAAAGAATTATGGCAGTGTTCTTAACAATTAAGGCAGGAGAATTAAAATTCTCATTAATTAATAACTTGTAGCCAGAGAATTGCAGCATGTTGGGAGCTTGGAATGGAATTTCAAGAAATCTCTCTAATATGGAAGGGGTTTCTGTAAAAATTTTACAGGTGGAAGTTGTCAAATCCAAATTGCTGGCACAAGCTGAGGAAGGTTTATTGATTTTGTTCTCATGTCTTCCAAACACGAATGGTGCCATCAACAGAGGCAGTTATCATGCAGTTGTCCTTTGGGTGGTAACTCACACTTGTGACCTGCAAAATGAAACCCATATGCTTATAAGCCTAATCCAGTAATCTTTTAATTGTTTAGCAGAAGAAAAAGATTGATACTAGTAAATAAAGTTTTAGTGGAATTTAAGCCAATTACCAACATGACTAGAAGACAAGAAAATAGCTAAATGTGAAAATTCATGACTTTGGAAACTAGTGATTACTACAAATTATAGATGTCTTGTCAATTTATAGTAAACTAACTGAGGTTTATTTATTTATTTTTGGATAAGTAAATTTTGGCCACAAGGAGAGGGGGAATGGGAATAGGAATGGGAAAGGGAAAAACACCTGAGGATATTAACAAAAGATCTGCACGTTGTCACAAAATTTGTGTCTCTACCAACCAAAATTTTAATTTTAATTATGTGCTATACTATTGGGCTATTAAGATATTTTAGATTGATATGTGTAATCTTTTTTTGATAAATAGATTGATATGTGTAATCTAGGACTCCAAGAGCTTGTGAATCTACTTCAACATGTTAAGCATTACAGCCACATTGATGTGTGCAAAGAACACGTTTTGGTCCCAAATTATTTCAATAAGCTTATCCAACTACTTTCAATAGAAGAGTTCAAAATCTAAGGAAGGAAAAACCCTTTTGAAAATGTTAGTGGTATGAGTACAGGATATACCATGACCACTGAGCACCATCATATAAGCGAAAGGCATTTCACAGGAAATGGGGAAAAAGAGATGGAATGGGGGAGTACAGATAAATTTACCACTGAGGAATGAGCACGGAAACTTGAGCACGGAAACTTGACCCCACAGATGCATCTACCAGATCCCCAGAAGTAAATGAAGCCATCCTCAGATCCACTAGTTACATGTGCATCAGTGTTGGTAAGGCAGCAATCTAGTTTGTAGGACTGATATAAGAGCACACAATCGAAATGATAAGATGTCATCAGTAATAAAAAATCAATAACTTATTAACTTACAAAGCTCATTATGGATTCAATTTAGGGTACCTCAAAAGCTCATTATGGATGCATATTTAAAACATAGGAAGATCTTTAAACCATTATAAGCGTGAGAATAAATGGAGAGTAGCTTTTCAATGCGCATAAAAATAAATGTACAAAACTTTTATGTAAACATGTTTGGTAAATAACCATCATTTCCAAAGAGGATTGCATTTCTTGATTAAATAAATTATCAAGTGTAAGAAATGAGAAGTAAGAATTTGCATGCTAACCTTACTATTATGGCCTTTATATTCTTGCAATTGTTCACCAGAAGTTCTGTCATGAGAATGAACCAGTAAAAGGGCAGTCAAAGCAGATAAGATATCTATTGTAAATATATATCGTTGCAAATATCAAAAATAGCACAGGATTTTACCTATCTAGAAGGTGTAAAGTAGAATCTAAGCAACTGGCTAATATGCAGTTACCATCATTTGACATTGAGATACAGTTGACTGGTTGCCCCAAGTCATCAGATATTTCTCTACATGAAAAGGCAGAAAAAAAAAAAAAATCAGTATAAGAAGTTTCAAATATATATAGACTGAGTTTGATGTACCACAAAAAGGAAATACCAAAAAATTGTAAAGAAAGCTACATCTTATTCACAAAAAGTAAGACATGCAAACAATGTCCTGATATTAAGCAATTCTGCAACAACATCAAAATGTGGATTTTATGAAATTTCCACTAGAGTGCTACGTACCTACCAATACGTATGTCAAATGTTCGAACAGTTCCATCAACACTTCCACCAATACTTCCACTCTTTTTTAAACAGACATACATAACACTGTCTGAAAATGAATCAATAATCTGCAAATCAGGCAGCACTCTTGAACATTAAGCCAATTTAAAAACTAATAAAGAGCAGCCATGAAAAAATTACTGACAGAAAAATTAATGTAAACCTGAATTGACTCAGTGCTGTGAGATCTGCAGTCCCAAGCACGAAATGATTGATCATAGCTTGCTGAAACTAATACAGACGAGTACTCATTGAACTTTATAGCATTCACTTGAACACCAAAAATAAAATAATAAAAATAGTAAAAGTTAGAAAAAAAAAAAGCAATGACTAATTTTTTTTTTTTTTTTGACAAGTAAGAAAGATGTATATTCAAAAGGGTACTTTATGTAAGAAAAGCACAAAGGAAACCAAAAATTACAAAGAAAAGAAAGAAACAAAGAAGAAAAGAAAACAAAGAAGAAATTAATTACAAAGGAGGAGAGAACAAAGGAAAGAAGGGAGAGAATCACTAGATGTGAGTTTCCAAGATCAAGACTAGTCGAATAGAGATCAACTAAAAGAAGTAAGCAACTGGTCTCTGAAGCTATCCAACTCCTCAAAAGTCCACCTATTATGCTCCTTCCATAGACATCACAATAAGTACAACGGAACGAAATTCCAAATGTTAGACAAGTGCTTCCCCAACGAATTCCACCAACCAAAAAAGCAGACCAGGAACACTTTTCACAATGAAGCAGTAAGTGATCCACAGTCTCCCCACAACGACGACACATAATGCACTAATCAACAAAATTAAAACCCCCAAGTCTCAACTTATCACTCGTAAGAATCTTATTCCAAGCTACAATCCAAACGAAGAAGAAAACATGTTTAGGGGCCTTAACTTTCCAAGGAAAAACAACGGAATAAGAAACCCGCAACTTATTGTAAAATGAATAGATGTCAACTTCCATCACATCCGGTCCCCAATATCCGTTGAAGGAATATTGGATTCCAAGATACAAAGAAAGTCCTCCCCTGCATCTAACTCCCATTCATTAAGATCTCGAATGAAACGAACATCCATAAGAGAGAGGATAGGCTGAGAACAACTAACGAGTTTAAACGGCATCTAGAGACTAAGGTCTTGTTTGCTACGAATAGTTTTTATTGATTAAACAATAGTACACGTATTTTCATAATAATTTTTCATTCACATATATTTCACAATACTTAAATAATGTTACTAAAAACCTATTACCAAAGTTGGCTTTGACCCATTCTGCAGGGGGAGGCATCCATTTGGTGGGACTTCGGGTTGGAGGAGGTTTTGGAGGTGTAGTGTTGGCTTGTTGAAATTCTTGTAGGGCATCAATAGCCATAGAGTTGATCAGTTTCAGGTCAGCCACTTCCTCTCCCATTCTCAATTTATTCCTCTTGAACCAAATCTGATATGCTAACATTGCAAACAGGTCAGTGGGATGAGACTTCTCCATACACATGCGAAACACTTCCAGGAATGTCGAGCACTCACTAGCTTCACTCTTCAGCAAACCAAAATGCACAGCCCATACCTCTTTTAGCTTTGGACAAGACTAGAGTGCATGCAAAGTAGACTCCTGTTCTGCTCCGCAAACCTGGCATGTGGGATTAGTGAGAACTTTCCTCTTTACAAGGTTAACCCGAGTTGGAAGAGCATCCAAATTTGCGTGCCACATTAGTGTTTTAGTTCTGTTGGGAGTCCTCATTTTCCAAAGACCATTCCATGTGCTCTTAGACTGAGACACATTTGATGATCCAACATTTGAACTCATCTCTTCCTCCACCAGGAGTCTATACCCGACCTTAACCGAATATATCCCATCCATATTGCTTGGCCAACACAGCTTGTCTTCGGCAACATTGAAGCTTATGGGAATTGATTTGATCAGCTTGGCTTCATGAGGCATGAAATTATTATCAACTGCATCTTCAATCCAGCACCTCCTCTCCTTGTTAATCAATACTGATACCTGAGCATCACAACTAAAGAAAGTTAGAGGAAATTGAATTCTAGTGTACTGGGGGTTAGGTAGCCATTTGTCCTTGTAAATGAGGATCTTCTAGCCATTTCCCACTCTCCATTGGGCCCCATTTTTTATGGCCTCTTGGCCTTTAAGAGTAATCTTCCAGGTAAAGGAATTTTTATCTTCCTTCGCATAAAAAATAGTGCAATTTGGAAAAAATTTCGCTATGAAAACCTATGGAAGAGAGAGGTCTTATTTTCTAGCAATCTCCACACTTGTTTCACCAACATTGCATTATTAAATTTCTGTAGTTCCTTAAATCCCATACCACTAAGGTCTTTTGGAAGGCATAATGAACTCCACTTCGACTAATGTATCTTCCTCTGGTTTCCGTGATGGCCCCACTAGAATTTATGGATCATCTACTCTATGTCATTGCATAATGTGATGGGAAGTTTGAAGCAGCTCATGGCAAATGTTGGAATAGCCTGCACCACCGCCTTTAGCAACACTTTTCGCCTAACTTGAGAAAGGAGTTGTTCTTTCCAACCTTGTAACTTGGCCCACACCCTCTCTTTGATAAATATGAGACTTAACTTTTTGTTCCTTCCCACATGAGTAGGAAGACCAAGGTATTTTTGGTATTGTTTGACCTCTTGAACCCCAAGGTAGCTTGTAATCTGCTCAATGGCTTCTGTTGAAGTTGATTTGCTAAAAAAGAGAGAGGTCTTTGACCTGGTAGTACAAATAAGGCAAACAATTGTGTGTTAGGTTGGGAAGCTTTTGGTCTCCTCTTTCATGTCATGTATTGGATGTTTTCTATTATACAATCGTGTAATAATGCTTCTTGGATCTTGCAAATGAAGCATGTTATTGAAATGTTATTACTGCTAAATTTTGTATGATAGTATTCTCCCTATGAAGATTGAATTTGGGAATTGATGCATTGGATGCTTGAAAAACTTGAAGTCTAAAATTTTAAATAAATCCCTTGTTGATCTAAACAAAAAGAAAATCAATTTTGTATATCCCCAAATTTTCACTTTGTAATAAAATCCCCCATTTAAATTCCAAACATAGCAATTTTTTTTTTAGAGTAAACATAGCAAAAGTTGGTTAAAAAACATTTGACTTAAGAGGCTCAAAGTGTCATGTTAAGAGAGGCCTAATAAGCTTATTTGGACTCCAAACAATAAGGGTAACTTCATAGTCAAATCAGTATGCTGGTTAGTTCTAGACTTGGATAACTATCTGCCTTAATCCAAGCTCTCTTGGAAAAGATTATGGAATCTCAAAGCCTCGGAGAGAATGAAGATGCTGCTTTGGAATACGCTCCAAACTAAGGAGAATCTTTGCCAAAGGATGCTAATACAGGATTCATGTTGTGTTTTCTGTAAACATGAAATTGAATCTCCTATTCATCTCTTCATTGAATGCCCCATAGCCAAGGCACTCTGGCATTCCTGCTGTTGGGGCTAAAGCTTGAGGAACACTCAATTCACTCCCCTAAATTCCTCATCAAACCGATCCTTGATCCACCCAATGCGCCTTACCCCAAGGAAGACCAGTGGCTTATTCCCCTTAATATGGCTTCTATCTTGGATGAAATTTGGTTCCTTAGAAACCAATCTCTTCACAAGGGATCCTAGATTGATATCCAAGCTGCAATCACCAACATCCATGGAAAGTTTGCTGAATTCTCAACCTTGTTTCTAGTAGAGAAACCACCTGTACCTCATCTAGCACAAGTAGCGTCTTAGTTGTCACGGACTCCTCCTCCCCCTAAGGAATGGATTAAAGTCAATTTATATATTGCAATCTCAGACAAAACCGCTGTTGTAGCAGTCATCCCTTGCAACTATAAAGGTGAAGTTCTTAAAGTCTAGACCAAGATCATTCCTCCCTGCTTTCCACTTCTAGCAAAAGCAACCACCATCCTATGGGCTATGCAATTGGCACTTTCTGAAACATGAAACCAAGTCATTTTTTAAGGCGACGCTGAAGTCTGCTTTGACTTCCTTTCCCCCCCCCCCCCCCTCCAAGTCATTTTTTAAGGCGACGCTGAAGTCTGCTTTGACTTCCTTTCCCCCCCCCCCCCCAACCCCTTTTCCAACACCAAATTAGTCCATTAGCAACACCATCACCAACATATTATGTCTTTCTAAGTCTTTTAGTAGTTTTTCCTTTGCTTGGGTTAAAAGAGAGTGCAATCGAGCAACCCATAAGGCAGTTAGATTGTCTCTTACTTCCCTCGAATGTTTTTGTTTCAATAATTACAGTCAGCTTGCCGCCTTAGTGTCTGTTTGTAAAGCTGACTGTTGTCCAATTTAATTCAATAAAGATTGAAGATTAAAAAAAAAAAAATGCTAAGAGAGACATATGGTAACGTCTCCTACTCCTATTAGTCTATGAAAGATTATGTTGAAACGAATGAGTCAACTTAAGAATGAGAGATATACGGTAATGTCTCCTATTAGTTTGTTTGGGTGAGACGAGATTATAATTATGTGGCTAATATGCTAGCCAAAGGAGGGGGGAGGGGGTTGCTATGTTGGTAACCAGCTTTTGATTCCTAGAGCTTTTCCTCAAGGAGATATGTTGCTCTAGAGAATGATAAGCATTGGTGTCTAATTTTGTATTGCCCTTTGTTTTGTGGGTTGTGGTGAAGGTTGTTTGGGGTTGTTTTGTGGGTTTTGTGAGTTGTGGTGGAGGTTGTTTTATGGGTTGTTGGGTTTCGGGGGTTGTGGATTGTTTTACTGGGTAGCAATGGATTGTGATTGATGGTGGTAGTGACTTGTTGTAGTTGGTGGTGGTAGTGGGTTGCGATGGTGGCTAGTAGTGGCAGTAGATTGTGGTGGTTAGTGGTGGTAGTGGCTTTGTATGGTGGTGCGTGAGAGAGACAGAATGGGATAGAGCAAGCGAAGAGGATGAGAGAAGAGGCGGAGAGGATTAGAAAGGAGAAAGAGAGAGGATTAGGGTGAAATGAATTTGTTGGGTTTATTATAATTATATAATTGGGTTGTTTATATTATTTTAATGTATTGTGTGTTAAAATGGATAAAGTAGTTTTTTGAGTTGTTAAAAGCTATATTTTTTGACATCTTTGTTATGAATGCTCTTAGTAGTAGCCAATAGTTACAACTCTACTCAATATTTTATTATTGAAGGTAGATTTTGATAAATTCATTATTAAATTACATTTTTTTTTATATTTTTCATACTTAATTTTTTTTTGAAAATTACAGATCAATAGTTTTGCTATCAATTAAATGTTTAAATTTTAAATTTTTGTAATCTAAAATTATGCATAAAAAAATTATTAAAAAAAGAAAAAAAAAAGAAAAAGAATAACCACTATATTGAATCATTGATTGCTCTAAAAGTTAAATAAGTAAACAACTTTATGGAATTTATGGAATTTATGAAAGACAAAACGACAGATTCTCTTGTTCCTTTAATAGCAATCTTTCCTAATGAGATGAATTTTATGGGTATTAATGTATTATCATTTAATTTGACATACAGAACACACAAAGGTACTTTTTTATTAGACAAAATTTCTCATTTACATACTCTATTAGCGAGAAGCATTATTACAGGACAGTACTAAACAAAACATCATATGCATGACATGAAGGACAAGACCAAAGGCTTCCCAACCAACACACAGTTGTGTACTTTATTTGCATTAGGCGAATTAATTTTATTTGTTCAGAGTATCTCATCAGCTATACTCTAGAAGTACCTAATTATAGTTTTCCCCGAAGAGGATATAGTTTCTCATTCTTCATCATCTAAATTGTCCGACGTGAATATTATAGCTGTCATGAGCCAGCAACTGAAGCTGTAGCAACCCTAGGCACTGTTTCACAGTAACCTTGCAGTAAATTGCCTTGCTTAGTGTTGAAACCAAAGGAAGTAAGCATGAAAGGCCAGCACTTATTGGTGAAAGTGGTTATGACTGGGCAACAATCAACGCTGAGACTGTTCTGGCCTGTAAGTACAAGAAGAAAGAGCTCATTTGAGCAAAACTTCAACTCCATGAGCAAAACCAAGCATTTGACTAAACCTTCTCTTGTTTCCAAGCTTGCTGGAACGTTGAATCCTGACTTTAGTGCAAGGTCCCTTGATGCAGTCACATTTGCCAAGAGGCTTGTGAGGATCAGTAAGATGAACATGTTTTTGATAGCCATAGTTTACCTGCGCGTGTTGTGGTTTGTATAGTTGTGTTTGATTCTGTGTATATGATTGAAGAGTGGAGAGAGTTCTTTAATTTATAGGGGAAGGTACTTTAAATTAATTGAAGGTAATTGATATAATAATTATATTTTTTTAGGTGTCAAAGAAAAAGAATTTTCTGTAATGTTATTGATCGAATAACTCTCATAGTAATGAAATATACATTATATTTGTGTCTAATGACACATTGGGAGTGATACTAGCCAATGCAAATTATTGTGGTAGACATTTAGTGTGTGAAAATGTTTTATATATATTGAGAAAAGCTTTTTTCAAAATAAAGATTTATTAATTTGTTGAAGAGTTGTTTTGGATTATTGATGCCCAAGAGAAGTGACTATTGGCACCAATGAGGGAGGATTTAGTGGTCTTGTCAATGTTTATAGGTAGGATCCAATTATATAGTTTAGCCTTTGGTTGAAATATGCAAGAACAAGTACAAAGGAGTACATTGAATAGCTAAGTAGAATTGTACGAAACAAAAGATTATCAAAACTTTTGTTTATTATGTGGTTGATTATTACATAGCAAAATAGACCACATCAAAAATCCCAAAATGTCTTCAGAGAACGTGATAGAGAGACAAACCTGGTTTGCCCTAGGAAATAATTCTATGTAAAAGAAACCGAAATAAAAAGCAAGAGAGGGACATTGAAATCTTAAATATGGTAGCAAGTAAAAAAAAGTACTGATAAGCTGCATAGAGCTTCTTGCGCTTGGTACGACCTTTTATGTATATATTTAACCTCAACGACTAGGCCTGAGGCGCTGGTGAGCAAGGAGATGGAGCTGCAGATGGAATGGAGGCTGCTGCATCACAATAGCCTCTTAGAATATTGCCTTCCTCAGCTGTGAAACCGAGTGAAGTGAGCATGGCAGGCCAGCAGTTATGTGTTATAATAGTAATGGCACGGCAACAGTCAGGACCAATATCAGTCTGGCCATTGAGGAAGAAAATAACAATCTCATTTGAGCATGATTTGAGCTCCAATAGTGCGTTCCAGCAAGGGACTAAGCCTTCACTGGTTTCAAGCCTTGCTGCAAGCCTATGTCCAGGCTTAATGTACAAGTCCCTTGTTGCAGTCACATTTGTCACTGCCAAGACGCATGCAAGGGATAATAACATAAACACATTTATGCTAGCCATTGGAAAATGTTGTGTGTATATCTTTGTCTATGAGAGTAAAAGATAGAGAGATATGTGAAAGTTGAGAAGTGAGAATCTATTTATAGTGCAAGTGATGAGGGAGAGGAAAGGACTGCATTAAGTTTAACCATTGTAATGATAATGGGGTTTAATTGTCTTAATCAAAAGGAGTTAACAGGAGATGATGGGCTTCTGTAACTGTCATTGATCAATCAAGATTTTAGCCTTAGGAAGCCGAAATTGCATCAAGTTTTCTAGGAATTTATGTCAAGTGGTGGTGCATTTGTAAGAAGCCTCGGCAACTTTTTCTACCATATATGTAACCTTTAAACTTGTAAGTTGTAATGTAACGCACATCTTTCCCATTTCCTTTCTTAAATCAGCTAGCTGATTGGACATCATTATACTGCTTGGCTTTTGTTTTCAATGGATTTTTTTGTCAATTTTTGTTGTGTCCTAGCTCTGCTGTTAAATATAATCTCATGTTTGTAATCTTTATTGAATAAAAATTTGATTATTTGGTTCGAAGAGTCGCGACTAAGATAAACAGTGTCTCATTCTCTACTGAATGAAAATTTGATTAATGTTTTGGAAAACAAAAATATTAGTGATGGCATGGAAGTGACAACAATGACATTAATGATAATTATATGTGCCGAATTGGCTATAAAAATAGTGTAATGGACAAAGTAATAATTATTATGATGGTAAATGAGGTTTTTGATGTACAGTGGTGTTATGATTATGGTGATGTTAAAGATGAAGATGGTGGTTGTGCTAGGAATGGAAGTGGTGACAACGCTATGGCACCAGTGGTATAAGAATGGTGCAGTAATAATTGCAATGGTGGTAGCAATGTGAATGCTATCAAGATTCTCTCCATTTGTTTCAAAACAAAGAGAATTCTTTTCATGTTGAAATTTTAGTTTTTAATACGTTGATTTAAATGTGTAAATTAATTAATAATGTTATCTCACTTAAAATCTCATGTAACCAAATAAATAAATAAATAAAATGCTAACTTTAAATGACATGACTCTATATTCACCTCTAAATTTGTAAAATATAGAATCTCTATCTTAAAATAGACACTCTCCTTCTCAAAAAAAGTGAAGAGAATCATTTTCCGTAAGCAATGGTGCTGATATAAGCTGGTAATGGTGGTGGCAATGTAAACAATTAAACATCAGTCTTATGGCAATATAAGGGATAATGGTGATGGTGTGAAAATATTAATGTTTGTAAAATTTGTACGATAGCATGCTCTCTATCAAAATTGGTTTTGAGATTTGGGCCTTCGATGCTTAAAAATCTCAACAGTTTTTAGAAAACTCCCATGCAACCTTAAAAAAAAATAAAAAATTGTAAATACCGATATTATGACTTTAAATAAAATCCCTCCCCAAAATCCCTTGGCCAAACATATCAAACTCTCGTGTAAAAAAAAAGGTAAATGTAAAAGTTAAGGATTTTTTTTAGATTAAAAATACTTAAATAATGTGTCCCGACTATGAAATTATGAGTATTTTTTGTATTTTCCTATAAAAGCTTGGAGTGTTAGGGTATATGCAGAGGCGGAGCCACCTTGCTCCTTAACATACGTAGCAAAAAGATACAGGACCCCTCAAAAGCATATAATCGACCGCCCATGTATTTAGAAGACATAAACTTAGGTTGTGTTTGTCATTAGCTCAAAAAATCAGTTTTTTTTTTTTTTTTTTTTAATATTTAGTTTATTTTTGCTATTATTTATAGGCTCATTACACTTTTAATACTATTTGTAAGCTCTACTGTACTATTTTAACTACCTTTTGGCTTTATTTACAGTAGTTTCTGCAAAAAAAAAAAAAAAAAAAAAATTTAGTTCCAGCTAAATAACCTATTCCCAAATGGACTCATATGTTGCATTTGACATCGGCTTAAAAAATTAGTTTTTTTTACTATTTAGTTTATTTTTGCTACAATTCATAGATCCCATTGCACTTTTTGATACTATTTTTGGGTCTCACTGTATTATTTTAGCTACCTTTTAGTTTTATTTACAGTACTTTCAGTAAAAAGTTTTCAATTTCAATTAAATAAGTTGTTTCCAAACAGACTCTTAGTCTAACAGATAAGGTTTCTTCACAAATAAAATAATAACTGAGTCCTCCAATTGTCCAAAGATTTGTGTTTAATCCGATGGATAATGACCTACTCTCTTTAAATAGTATAGATATCTGCCCATACATTTTTCTCTTCATTCTCATTCTCAAGCTACGTGTCTTTTGCTTTTTCTCATGACAGCCCCATTGTTTAGTTGTTATTAACAAAACAGAGCTCATCTCAACACAACCAAACAAAGCTGTAAACCTTAACAGTTTGTAAATAAAAATTTTTCTTTTTTATTTTTCATCTCTTCGCTCCTAAAATAGTAGTGTGAACTTGCAAGTGTGAGTATGTGGGGTTGTGTTGGATGTTACTTAAAATAATAGTGAAATTTGTTTTTCTTGAAAGTGAGTAACATCTATATAATTGAGTTTTTTTTTTTTTTTTTTTTATATTTTTTATTTTAAACAAAAGTTATTTTTAGGTTCATTTGAAAGTGAGTAACATCTATATAATTGTTTTTTTTTTTTTTTTTTTTTTATATTTTTTATTTTAAACAAAAGTTATTTTTAGGTTCATTCTTGAGTCATATTAAAGCTAAAAGAAATATGAGGAAACCAAAAACATTTGATGTATTCTTTAAGAAAAATTGATATTAGTCATTCCAAATTTAAAACACATGTAACAACCAAATTTTTTTAATGCAAAATGTTCTTCTTTAATGATTTGATGATAATGGATGAATTTAAGATGCTTGTAACAAAATTCAGAATTTATAATTTGATGATAATAGATTAATTTTATTTTATGAAAGATTCATAGTAGACATAATTTTGATGCAAAATATTATTTTTTGGATATTTTGTATGTTTATGGTGAACTAGACAATTTATGGATATATTAGCGTTGAATTTTTTTTATAAAAGTACTATACCTCGGTCCCATCATGTAAAAAATCATGGCTACGCCCCAGGACATATGGTAATATTTTCTATTAGATTGTTACAAAAGATTGTTGTGATGTGTAATGAAGAAGTGTCGACTTAACAACTATAAAGAAAAGAATTGCTACAATATATAATAGCTTTAAAATATAAATAAACAATCAAATTTATGGAATTTACTAAAAGCAAAAAAACAACGGGCAACTCAAGCCCTTGGCCTAAGGAATCCCATTAAGAATAGACCCATCCTAATTAATAATATATAGAAAAGGCTCCATCTTGAGTGAATAATCGGTTTGAAAAAAAAAAAAAACCGCATATCTTAATAATTGTTTTGGAAGAATTTTTTTTTTCTTAAACTAAAATTGATAAAATCATATTTTAGATCAATTGAATTAACCATATTATCAATTCAAAATTAGATGTTAACAAAATCTATGTACAAAAATTTTATTAATAATTTTTTTTTAATCTCAAAAATATTAGGTGAGAATTTAATTAATAATGTTTTATCTTAAAAGGCAAGAAGCATTACAATGAAAAATTAATAACTAATAGAGTTTGTTTAGGATCCGCTTATTTTGCTGAAACTGAAAACTTTTTATTGAAAGTACTATAGATAAAAGTAAAAGTTGGCTGAAATAGTATAGTAGAACTCATGAATAATAGCAAAAATAAGCTAAATAGTAAAATAAGCTGATTTTTTAAGCGAGAGTCAAACACACACTAGATATAAAAAAAAATGCCATTAAAATTATAGCTTCAGGGCTTTCTTTCTTCCAAAAAATAATATATAAAAAAAAAAAACCAAACAAACAACAACAACAATAATGATTACTTGTTTCTTTCATAGCAATCTTTACCTCCAGGGATCATTACCATGGATATTATTATCATTTAATTGATACGAAAAAAAAAAAAATTAATAATAAATTGACACAACACAAGATTGTCGGTTTATTGTCACCGCCACAACTATCCCATACCAACATATTGCTCGCGGAAAATGATCATCCTCATTTGCTTTGAAATAGAAAGTATCGATTTAAAATAATAATTTTATATTTACACTTATAGATGCATGCAAAACTAAAATTTCAATATAAAATACTCTATTGATTTTAAAATTAATGGAAAGGATCTTGATAAGATTCACGTTGCTACCACCATTTCAGCACGAGTATATCCTTATACAACTGTTGCCTTTACCTTTCCGAGCACAGCCACCACCACGACCGTTATCAGCATAATAATTATAACTGTTATTTCCAATTCAGCATAATTATGATTGACGTTGTTGTCACTTCCATTCCATCACTATTTTTTTTTAATCTCCAAACGAAAATCAAATTTCCATTTAGCGGAGAATGTGACAATGTACTTTGTTCTCAAAGACTAGCATCCAATCATGTTAGTGGCTCTTCTAACCAAATTATCAAACTTTCATTTAGTAAAGATTTCAAACATGAGATTATGTCAATATATGTAATCACTGAGAGCAAACGCATCAGTGGCTACAAAATTGTGCAAAATACAAAAAAAAAAGGTTAATTTTATATATTTTAACCCAAAAAAACCCATATAAGTACTTGCAAAATTGTGCATATATACAAAAGTGTTACAGTAACTATATATGCACAGTTACTGTTTATATATAAATGATTTTTTTATTATTCTTTTTTCTACCCCCTCTTTCATCTTGCTCTTCCCCTCTGTCTTCTTCTCACAACAAAACCACAAAATCACCCTTACCCCAGCCTCAACCACCGATTTCTATCTTCTTCCAACAACAAACTCACAAAAGCACCCTTGCCCAGCCTCAACCACAGATCAAGGTGGTACCACCCAAATACAAAACCCAAAAACTAAAATTAGCAATAACCCATCATAATACAAAAACCCAAAAACTAAAACTAGCAATAACCAATCATAGAACTAGTAAAAACCAGATGAAATCAAACCCAAAAATTAACCAAAACCTAGATGAAGTCAAGTGAGGACCATGGTAGCACTACATCAAAATCGGAGGTGGCGATGGTGGGTTGCTGCAACTGGGGCTTGCTTGGGTTGTTGGCAGCGGTGTGATGATGGCGGCAGTGAGGTTGGCTTGAATTTGAGAAATCTGTAAAAGAAAAAGAAGAAAAAATAAAGAGAAGAAGGAATAAGGAAAAGGAGAACAAGAAAGAGGGAGATGGTTCAGCGGGTTGGCGTGAGGAAAAGAAAGAAATAAGTGGGTGGGGCCATGTGGATAGTTGTTTGTTTGTTATAATAAAAAAATTAAAGAAATATTATTATTTAAATAAAATAGATAGTGGAATAAATAAATTGACGTAAAAGTTTTGTTAAAATAGGTGTGCAAAATAGAAAAAAAAAATTTTTGTTTTTTGCAAAATAGACAGAAATTTTACATCTACTTATGCAGATGCTCTCAAATTCTTGATGCAAGTTGCGTTAATAACAAATACAAATTTTCCATTAAAAAAAAAAATGAAAAAAGAGAAAAAACCAAGCACAACAATGATGTCCAATCAAACCAAAAAAAAAAAAAAATGATGTCCAACCACCTGATTTAAACGGTTTTGCAGTCCATAAATGCTTGAAGTCTTGAACTATAATCCTTCCTAAAGCCATAAAAAGAAAGGCAATAGGAAAAATTGTGCGTTACAAGTTTAAGGGCTACATGTAACATATGGGGAGAAGAAGTTGCTTAAGCTTCTCACAAATGAGCCATCACTTGACATAAATTTCTAGAAAACTTAGATGCACTTTCAGCTTCCTAAAATCTTGTTAATTTGATCAATGGAAGTTACAGAAACCCATCATCTGCTATGAACTCCATTTGATTAATACAATTAAACCCCATTATCATTATACAATGGTTAAAACTCACTCAATCCTTTCCTCTCCCTCATCACCAGCTCTATAAATAGCCTCTCACTTCTTAACTTTTACATATCTCTCAGTCTCTCCCTCTCTCTCTCTTAAACACGTACACACATATCATTTTCCAATGGCTAGCCAAATTGTGTTTATGTTACTGTCCCTTGCATGTCTCTTAGCAGTGACAAATGTGACTGCAACAAGGGATTTGTACATTAAGCCTGGACACAGGCTTGCGGCGAGGCTTGAAACCAGTGAAGGCTTAGTCCCTTGTTGGAATGCTCTATTGGAGCTCAAATCTTGCTCAAATGAAATTGTCACTTTCTTCCTCAATGGCCAAACTGATATTGGCCAAGATTGTTGCCGTGCCATTACTATCATAACACATCATTGCTGGCCTGCCATGCTCACTTCACTCGGTTTCACAGCTGAGGAAGGCAATATTCTAAGAGGTTATTGTGATGCAGAAGCCGTGGTGCCTTCTATAGCTCCTCCTGCTGCCTCACCACTGCCTCAGGCTTAAACATTGGGGTCAAATATATATAAAAGGTCGTAACACAAACTTCCGAAGTTCTCAGAGTTAGGATTTCTAGACAGTTTATTACTCCTTTTCCAGTTGCTGTCATGTCCCTCTCTGGCTTTATTTTGGTTTGTGTTTACTTGGAATATTTCCTGGGGCAAATTGGGTTTGTCTCTTTGTCTTGCTTCATGGGTCCATGTTGGGGTTTTTGATGTGGTCTAGTCCGCTATGTAATAATGAACCGCATAATAAATTTTTTTTTTGTGTGACAGCTATATATGCATCTCATGTCTTCAAATATGTTTCATTAGTAAGTAGTGTGTGTATATATATATATATAAACTTAAATTAGACTAAAATCTTTTTGGTAGCTCAGAAATTTTTTATTAAGATCAAAACAAACAAGTACAAGGACTAGCAGGTCCAAACAGAATTACAAAGCAGAGCTACATCACATCAACTCTAAGCTAAGATCTCAATTGGACAGCCTTTCAAGTTTCAAGTTTTAAAGTTTCTAATGACGAAGGGCCGTTGTGAGTATCTATTTTCTCAATGTATATGTATCTCTTTTTTGCTTTTGGAGTTACCATAAGCACCAAGAACTTAATTGACCCCAGATCACACCCTTCCCTTACAATACGTTTGGTCAATTATTAAGAATCGAATCCATGCACAAGTAGAGCCTAGCAATATTGGTTTGTTTGGGGTTAAAATTTGAGTACATTTCATTTAAATAACAAATAATCAGACTTATAATACCAATAATAAGTCTAACTAGGACTAACATAACATCTAACCAGTCAAGAATTATGTAGTTCAATAACACCGCTTGATCTCTTTTATGAAGGAAGATTAAATTTCATATCCCCTTCTCTACTTGTTATAACAAGTGAATTATTAAAAAAAAAAAAAAAAATGATATCCAACCAGTGACAAAAGATGAAGAAAAAAGGAAGTGTGAAAGTTGTTGCTAAGCAAGGCATCATAATGTATACGCACTACAAAAATCTCGACCTGTAGGGGCAGACCAGTATTTTTTCCCCTGAAAATTAGGTTTTAAAGTCACCTTTAATGACCAGTTTATAACCGGTTAATAATGCAAATAAAACTTAAAAAAAAAAAAAAAAAAAAAAAAAAAAAAAAAAAAAAAAAAAAAAAATAACAACAACAACAACAACAACAACAACAACAACAAAGGCTCTACTAATACACAATACCACAATAAAAAATCTCCAAACTAACAAACTATAACCATAGTCAAATAGACAAATATAATAGTAATGATTGTTATGCCCAAACTAATACATTACAAATGTGTACAATATCATCATCCAAAGAATAAAAACTACCACCCAAACTAAGTCAATATCATAATCAAAGTTCCAATCTGTTTAATAAATACAATAAAACACTTGACAATAAATACCGCAGTTTAAAAACATCTATTTAGTACTCAAGTTAGTCTTCAAAATACCAAAATTACCCCGCCTGGTTTGTTTTTTGATGAGATGAGTGGTTTGTTTCTTGATGAGATGCAGTTGATGATCTTTTGCAAAATGATTCCCCGTGAAAAATCCAAGGTTGATAACCCCTACAAATCCCATGTGATACTAGGTGAACTCGTACAACATCTATAGCAAAAAAATTTGAATGCGCACATTTTCTATAGGAACATATGATCTTTCCATCCTGCTGTGCTTTTTGAGACGCAAAATTCAGAAATTGTTCAACTCCGTTTAAATATTCCTAGGATATCCTATTGTTAATCATCATCCAGCTCTTATCCATTGCTATAGAATGTTTTACAAGAAATTCCTATATTGTGGTTTCATGAATGCACACACCAAGGGTTAGTCCTTATTTCAATTAGTTTGTTTCACATTTATTTGAAGAACGAAACATCTTTTACCTCACAAAAAGGAAACATATAATCCTAAGAAAAAAGGACTAAATTTCTAAATTTGGGAAAATGACTTGCGAGTCACACCAAGGTCTAACTCTAATTGTTGATGTGGGCATCTCAAGGATATAGTTATTGCACTATACCAAAGAATTGAATAAAAAACCAAAAAAATAGATTGACAAAAGCCGAGTTTAAGAATCAAGAAAGATTATCTTGGCAATTCATAATCATGGACACAAGGAGTCTCAAAACGCCTAAAATCCCTTAACAAAAAGTTTTTGACACCAACGAATACACACTAATAATAAAGTTTCATTAAGCAGTCATTTCCAAATTGTGGAAAAAAAAAAAAAAAACCCTCATTAAAGGTATTTATCAAACACGTAGTAGCAGTGTAATATAAACCGTATATCATCTAAGCAATCATCAAAAGGTAACTCACCATGTGTAAAATAAGAATACGCCTAGCTAGAGGAAAACTTGGCACATATTTGGCAAGTGTAAAAAAAAGAAAAAAAAAAGAAAAAAGAAAAAGAAAAGAGAATTTCAAGAAGCCAGTGAAATTATTTGTAATAAAAGTCCATGAAAGTAAAATAAAAATAATACAATAATCATCCAAATATACACAAAACAATCAATACTCCTAATATCAACATAAACCACCTTATAACACCATGCAAGCCACCTGCATGCTCCAGCTTAACAACCTGCCACAAAACCATGCATTATAAATTTCATTATAGAATTTTACAAGCATTTAAGCAGAAATTACTTACTATTCTCAAGCTCAGTGCACACCTCTTTAAACTTACTACAAATAGAGAATGCTAAGCCTGCAAAGAGGATAGTGTGAGAGTGAAAGATCAACTGGGTTTCGATCATTTTTGGGTTTCTAACAAACAAATTAAAAAATAAATAAAAAATGGCGTACCTCTTGAATCCTCTTGCCAGAGGACCCTTAAGGTCCACTTGCACTCGTCTTAGTGTTCTGGTGCACTAATTTTCCTTCTAATACACCCCAAATAATAAATAAAACAATTAGACACTGAAATTCTTTAGAGTTACATAATCCATAACACTAGCATAGCCCAAACAATTAGACACAGACTGTAGGATATGAGTTACTACCTCTTGATCACTAATTCTTAAAAATGACTTCAAACTTTTTAAAAAATAACTAAATTTCACAACCATGAGTGAGAAGTAAAACATTCATGACACCTTATCAAAAGTTTTGGAGGCTTGTAGCATTACTTGAAGTCTACTAACAACTCATAAAAATTAAACACCAGAAGCTCCAATACAAAAATCAATGTGGAAGGTATATATTAGATCTCACACTTCAGCAGTTTCTACAATGTAACATGAACACTAAGAAATCTTGTGACCACAAGAAAGGGTAAACTTTGACAGCAAAAATCGACCCTTTTGAGTCTCCAGTAAACTCTCTCTTTTTTTAGTTCTTTTTTTAAATTTGGTGACTATTGGCTCATTAATAAAGAAAGAAAGAAAAAAGACAGCTTTCTAAGTTAAAATTTATTTTAGAAAGGGGAAAAAGTGAATTCTTTCTTTCTCAAGCAGACAAGGCTAAGTAAGAAATCCAAGTATCTTAGGCCTTATCCCTCTCTCGCATGATTCAGTCTAGTTCCCATTTCCCAAAATAAAAACTAAATAGCCAACACATCATCAACCAAAACCAATGCTCTCTCACTCACAGGACCTCATATCTGCAAAAAAGGTGACAAATTGTCAACCGCCACGCCAACCTATATTTCACTACAATACCCATTTATCAAAAAACCAATGCATCAGATTAAAGATCTCTACAATGATTGCAGCTGAAGAAAACAAAAAAAGGAAGCTGTCTTTTTTTTGGGTATATTAATCTAAGAGGAAAAAAAAAGTTCTTTTTTGGGATATAAACAAATATGTATCACACACTATATAAATATCTACAAATCCAGCAAAATCAAATTATATAACAATCTAAAAAGCCATACTTGAAAATCATCAAATTTCCATAAAAACACAGTACTAGCTGCGAGTGCGCTACGAAAAGAAGGATAAAACAAACATACCTTATGATTTATGTGGAGGCCGGGCGGAGCCACCTTATGCATTGGGGGGCCATGGCCCCTCCAATTTTTTTTAAAACTTCTCTAATTATAGGTAAAACTAGGCTAGAATTATTTTGAGTTAAGAGTTGGCCCCCACAAGATTAAAAGATTGCCCTCCCCCCCCCCTCCTCTCCAACATGTCACTCATAAAATTCTTCCCACCCCAAATTTCAACTATGCAATCAGAAAAATTAAATCCTTTTGTCTTTTCCATTCTTTTCTAAAGCATGATAATCGCATCCATATTTTTTTAGTTTTTAGTTATTCAATTTTTGTGAAGGGATAAAACTGAAGTATAGTACATTAGATTACCTGATTAAAATCATATGTATTGAATTTAATTGTCCTTAAAAATAATAACATTATTTGTATTTTATTGGTCATGTTAAACATTTATTACAATTAGGATATTGTACTTAAGTTTCGCACTTTCTCAAAACTATTACAATATCTCTTTCCACTTAAAAACCACTGAAAAGACTCTCCTCATCACTTAGTGCTCTCTCTTCAGTTACTCTTCATTATCTCTTCAATGGGATCCTCTCACATAATCACATTTTCATTAGTTTCTCCCTCTTCCTTAACAAAAAGTTTTCTTATTTAAAGCTAAGCAAATATTGAGAAATACCAGCTTCTTCTTTTTGTTCTTCTTCTTTTGCAATTTTGTTGTATACTTATATTTGATTTCTATGAATGTTATGGACTTATGGTTTTTCAAAAGAATAGGATAAACTCAAGAAAAAAAGACTTAAGATGCTCAATTGGTCAATTAACTTGTTAGTATTTTGATATTTGAGTGCTATAAAATTACACTAACAAAAAAATTCTATCAATAATCTTGTATTATAAATATACTGTACTTTGAGTTTTTCGTTGAATTGCAAATCAAAATTATAGTTTTACCTTGGGCCCCCCAAGCAAAAATTCCTGGCTATGCCCCTGGCGCTGGCTCTTCGGCAAAGATAAAGGAGTGTAAAAGGAAAAGGCTGTGGGCTAGTTTTTATGCCCATTGCTAGCTTAGAATTCATAATAAAAATGAGAAGTGTTATGTTGACGGAGGTCGCTAGTTAATATCGGTTATAATTTGAATTTATTATTAAAAATATTTTTTTATCCTATATATCAATAACAACTTGTAATAATTTGTTACTTAAAATTTGTTGTGAAAATATTGTGTATATAGCATTTTTCAAAATATATAGGAGGAGTATAAAAGATTGATCTTGAAACATTATAGAAAAATTTCTTAAGAAATATTATAAAAAGAATTTCTTAACATACTTAAAGTGGTTGTTTTAAACTTAGTTTACTAAATATATATATATTTTCCTAGTAGTCTAGTAATTTTGAATTAACCATTTGATTTGATTTTATTAAAATTTAAAAATAAAAAAAAAACATTTAAACCCTTAATAAAAAAAAAAAATAGGTTTCCATCAACGGAACAAAAAATTAAATAAATACTGTAAAAAAATTTAATTAATCAATAAATTCTTTCATTCTTTCCTTTAAAAAAATAGATTAATTAATCCCTTATTAAAAATTGATTTTTTCCCAATACAAGCCCATGAGTAGCTCATTAGGCCTAACCCGGTAGCTCAGCCCGCTAAAGACAATATGGACATTGCCCATGGACAAGAACATGGGCCAGATTTTTCTCTTCCAACCTAGCCTAACCCGACCTATTAACTAGTTAATGGAATAATAATCAGAAATAGACTGACCTGTCTCTTGGCACATTTGATAAAGCTTGGATTTAATGTGGAACTTTGAATCATTAGTGCAATTGTAGCGATTGGACCAAAATATCCAAGCAGCCGCAGCAGTACCAAGACGAGGAAGAATACTATGAATGGAAGGTATAGAGATATTGATAAACCAAGATAGGATCTTACTCTGAATACTCTCTCATTCCTCTAGGCATGCTTCATAATCATCCTCTGTTACAACAATAGTTTTAGAGGCATTGACATCAGTAGTGGCTTTGGACTAAGGAAGCGGCATTGACTTGGGAATCGAACCAGTTACATACCTCCATAGTTTGTGACCCTTGAGAAAGACAGTCATACTTTGGGACTATGCATGATAGCTAGTAGGACCATCCAAGATAACTGTGATAGGATGAATAATGTCTTGTTCATTTTGTTGAGCCATCGTGAAGAAAATGACCACAAAGAGGAATTTAGAGACCTCAAATGAAGAGACAGAGCCCAAAAACAGAATCTATGTAAAAAACTAAGCAAGATAAGCCATGTTGAAATTTTTTGACTTTTGGTCAAAAGCCAATGGTCAACTGTTTAAGTCAACAGTCAACAACAGAAAAGTCAACGACTGATGTGTGATGAAGTAATCTAATGATAAGGACACTGACGTAAGCAGAATGACATCACCCTAAGGCTGATGTGGCATGACACAAACTGGATCAGGCGCGTGGAGCGTGTGTAGGTGCGTGTGAGCTTCTGGCGACACATGGAGTGCATATTTATGAGTTAGAAACTTTGGGCGGCGCATGTGGGCACGTGTCTAGTGATTTTGAGCTGTTTCTTGGTTGGGTTTTGCTCGAGATTGGCTGATCTGTCACGCTATGCCTTTGCTTTGGTAGTTTGGGGAACAGAGTGATGAGATTCGAGCATTGTAGGGACTATGGGCATGACGGCGATAACTTGCTTTTGATAGTGGTTACTGGATGAAGGCGAGGGCAGCGGAAGAACGCCGAAGTGAAAGAGAATATAACACTATGGAGGTATATAAAGTGAGAGAGAAAGATTGAATAGTATGTATATTGATATATATTATGTGTAAATACATTATACAATAGAGAACTTTATATAAGCTAAGTATGTGTGAGGAACAAGTAATATGAGTAGACTATAAGTACTGTATACTAGGCTAAGCCCGATGGGCTAGGCTAGACTAAGCTATATACTAACACTTATAATGTTTAGTTTTAAATAATTTTTTCCCCCAATTTCGTCCCCCAATTTATAATCCTCTTGATCAGCTCCTGTTGTCACTTGTAGATGCATGTACAACTTTTTCTAGAGTTACTAGACAATTACATTATAATTTTTTTTTGAAGCATTCATAACCCTAGCCAATATATATAAGATATAACTTTAACAAAAAGTCCTTTGATCAAAAGTCAGCATTCTTTGTCAAATGACACTATATATCCTTAAACAACAATATGAACAAATTAAAAGCTCTTCCTTGAGTCAAGAGTCCTTTTTAGCAAAAATTATATTATGTACTCGGCATATATGCCGGGTACACAATATAACTGCTCCCTTTTTAGAGACAAAACAAAATTTAAACTATCATTTTTATTTTTATATATTCTCTTACGAAATGATCCAATATAGATTGCATGGATATGTAATTGTATTATTGTAGTAGTTGCTAAATCATAATTTGCTTGCATTATTCTTCTTGAATTGTTTAAAAAGTAACTTTTAACATTACTCTATCATTAACCAAGAAACCATCATTTCGCGAATGAACCATGGTATTTTTAAAGCTCATTGGTATATAAGATATAACTTTAACAAAAAGTCCTTTGATCAAAAGTCAGCATTCTTTGTCAAAGGACGCTATATATCCTTAAACAACAATATGAACAAATTAAAAGCTCTTCCTTGAGTCAAGAGTCCTTTTTAGCGAAAATTATATTATGTACCCGGCATAACAAAAAGTCCTTTGATCAAAAGTCAGCATTCTTTGTCAAAGGACACTATATATCCTTAAACAACAATATGAACAAATTAAAAGCTCTTCCTTGAGTCAAGAGTCCTTTTTAGCGAAAATTATATTATGTACCCGGCATATATGCTGGGTACACAATATAACTGCTCCCTTTTTAGAGACAAAACAAAATTTAAAATATCATTTTTATTTTTATATATTCTCTTACGAAATGATCCAATATAGATTGCATGGATATGTAATTGTATTATTGTAGTAGTTGCTAAATCTTAATTTGCTTGCAGTATTCTTCTTGAATTGTTTAAAAAGTAACTTTTAACATTACTCTATCATTAACCAAGACACCATCGTTTTGCGAATGAACCATGGTATTTTTAAAGCTCATTGGTCATTTAACGTAGGTCTATGTAGTTGCTTAACTTAAAACATTAAAATTATCCCGAGGTTCTTTTACCAAACTAAATTAACAAAATTAGAATATATATATATTTGCATTGGCTTGACTTTATTTTATATTTTAATGTTTCACTACTTGCTCCTAATGGCATGCAAACCATTTGCATTGGCATGACCTTTATTTTTTATTTTTAAGAAATAATAATTAATAATGATGTTCATTCATCACTTAACCCAAATTGCATGCAAATTTTAAACCGTTTATGACTTCCCAAATGGTTTGCTTGACCAATGACATTACAAAAACACATCATTTCTCTATGTATTTTTTGGCTCAAACCAATAGAACAATATTATGAAAACAATAATTACATCTTAATTAATAACATCGATCCTAAATAACAATTTCCCTCCTATCCTCTCCATCTTGTCTCTATAAAACCCTTTGAACCTAAGACTTTCCTTCATCCCTCTCTCTCTCACACACATAAAGTTAACACATTAACATTAATACAATGGAACTTAAAAATGTGCTTATCTTGTTGGCCCTTGCTTTAGTCTTAAGAGCAGAATGCAACAGCATCAAGAAACCTAGGAGTTTTGACAGGATACAACATGGCAGAGATGCTTCAAAACACTGGAGAGCTTGTCAATTGTTGGAATGCACTCTTGGAGCTGAAATCCTGCACTAATGAGATTGTTTCTTTCTTCATCAACCGCGAGAGCGATCTTGACCCTTGTTGCTGCCGTGTAATTGCCACCACTAGGCATACTTGTTGGCCAATTATCATGGTTTCCTTTGGATTCACACCTACACATGGTGTCATATTGCGAAGCCATTGTCATGCAGCATCTGGTTCTACTGCGTCCTCTCTGCTGGCTCTTTGATTCTGCAACAGTGTCCAAATAAGTTGGGACTAGCGCGCACATGGTCTAGTGGATCGGTCTTGGTTCAAGTCCCCCTAATTCTCACTAATGATCGCATTGGTACTCATATCACCCTTTATGTTGCCCTCGGCGCATCACTACAAAAAAAATGGCCTTAGGCCACGTTTGTAAAATGCACTCTTAGGTCCAAAAAACGTGGCCATAGGCCGATTTGGCCTATGACCACGTTTTCAAATGTGGTCCAAATCCCGTGACTATAGGCCAAAGGGGGTTTATGGCCGCACTTTCCAAACGCAGTCTAAGACCACGACCAGAGGGGCCAACGCGTTGAGTTTGCCACCTTCCCCTTTTATGCGCTTTTTCTTCTAACAAAAAAAAAAAAAAAAAAAAAGAAGAAAAAGAAAAAGAAAAAGAAATAAGTTGGGAAGCTCCTAGATAGAGAAGTCAGTAATATTGGTGTGATCAAATAAGGCAGAATTATGTGTTATGTGGGTAGCTTCTGTTTTATTCCGTGGGTGCATGATGTTGAGTCGTTGATGTTTTCTGGTGCTGTATCTAGCAATAAATATGATCCTTATGAATAAAGTACACGCTTTTGTTTGGTTGAGTAAATTTTAATTGAGCTGATGATTGCAATATTACTTATCTCATATTTTTCCATAATGCTACTACATGAAGAGATGTACTTCGAGTTTCTACATAAATCTAACGATTACAACATGATTATTTTAACAATACACAATTAAAATTACAAAAGCAAAAAAAAAAAAAAAAAAAATCATTTATCCATTTGAGATGGATTCATTTTACAATAAAGTTACAAAACATAGCAAAAATTCATAACAATTTCACAGCATTACCAAATTAACTTATCACCTCACACATAAATCTACTGGTCAACATCATTTGAAATTTAAGTTTTGTTGGGAAATCACAATTTGACTCTCTACAACCACTTTAAAAATAGACCCGTGTGATATGATGTCAAAAGCCATAAAATATTTAAATGTGTCTTCCTCATTACCAATTAGTTTTGAGGTGGAATGACTCAGCTCGCGGTCTGACAAATAGTATCAAAGACAAAGTCATGGATTCGAGTCACGGGAGTGTTATTGTGAGGGAGAGATTGTTGGGGCGACCACAATTTGACTCCTATAACCACTTTAAAAACAGAGTCCAAATCTTCTGTCTCATCAATTGTGCTCCACTTCATGCTCCACCAATAAAACTTGGACAACTAGCCTCTCTCATTAAATGAGATAACTCTGACTTTAATAAGAGAGGCTAATTGTCTCATTTAATGAAATATCTTATTTAATGAAAAATGTTAGCTGTCTAAATTTTATTGGCGGAGTATGAAGTGGAGCACAATTGATGAAACAGAAGATTTGGACTCTTAAAAACAGGCCCGTGGGTCTGATAAGTGTGGATTCGTTAGTGTGGATTCCAGTTAACTCAACTGGTAAAACCTCTGATGGTTGTATAAGAGATCTGAGATTCAATCCTCCCCTACACCAAAAACTGATTGGTGTCTTGGTCTAATGATAAAGAGCTATTATTAGGAGTAGATGTTATAGGTCGAAACTTTCTCTCTCTCTCTAAAAAAAAAAAAAAACAAACAAACAAACAAACAAACAAACAAACAAAGGACTCGTTAGCAAAAACATTGATTTGGAAACTCCACCAGATTGGTACAAAGTGTATAGAAAATATGTGTGATCTTATTTTTTTTGGTGAAGCACAACTGTATAAATACCTTTTATGTGCAAAGGGTCTTAATATTTGTTACTTTGTCGTGTAATTCAGACTCAACGATGTTCCTCTGCCAAGGTATTGGGTTCAAAATTTGGATAGAGAAATTTTGTATCTTATGATTTTGATTTTTTTTTTTTTTTTTTTTTTGAGAAGAAGGTAATTAGTATGTTATGAAATTCAACGATGTTCCTCTGCCAAGGTATTGGGTTCAAAATTTGAATAGAGAAATTTTGTATCTTATGATTTTTTTTTTTTTTTTTGAGAAGAACATAATTAGTATGTTATGAAATTGAAGGCCCAAAAAGGATAGTTTAGCCGAAAAAAGGGGGGATGGTTTTTGACAAAATTTTGATACAGTATGGATTGGAGATCCAAAAAAAGAACCATAAAAAAATTGTGGATCAGATAGAGCCCAAGGTACTTTAAGCCCACTAAAAGCTTACGAACTTAATGTGATCACGAATTTGTTTCAAACCAATTTTGATTCAATCAAAATCTTTGATTGGACTCTTCCCACCCACCCAACCACCCCCCCCCCCCCCCCCACACAAACTTTGACTGGACAACGATACAATTTATGTGACTTACGATATTCCTAATAAGTTTACCCTAGGATCAACATTGCCTGTAAACTCATTTTCTGTATTAATTTACATATTGATTAATTTTTTAAAAAGGGGATGCTAATCAATTCATTCATATAAAGGCATAGAGCATAAATGTAGATGGTCAGTACATATGCTATAACATCTAAACTATTTAAATTCCTCTTATAAGTTACTATACCTCTTGGCCTCCCCACTTCTGCACCCGTTCAAGTCTTTTAATTTTTCTCATGCACAAAATTCATGTATATATATTACAACCATCCTAGCCCCATTTGAGTGCATACCAATAACCATTCTCTCAAATCCCATTTCTCTCTATCTCTTTCAATCTCATGGCCTACTCTTTTAACTTCTTTCTCACACTTTTTCTAGCTTTTTCCATGGCCTTCTTAGCCATGGCAATGCCTCTTAATAGTCACTCAAATTTAGCAACTCGCTTACAATTGGACAACCAGAATAACTGTTGGGATTCCTTATTTGAGCTCCAATCTTGCACTGGAGAAGTCATAATGTTCTTCCTCAATGGTGAGACCTATCTTGGACCCAATTGTTGTCATGCCATAAGAATTATACATCACGAGTGTTGGCCAGCCATGATGGGTTCACTTGGCTTTACTGAGCAAGAAGGTGATATTCTACTTGGCTTTTGTGATGCTTCTAATGATGATGATGATGATAATACCACTGCTCAAACATTGCCACCACCCTCTCCGATTGAGGGCTAAGAAGACTAGTTTCACTAAATTTGTCCCAAGAGTTCCACTGCCTTTATTTGATATCCCTAATAAAAAGTTGTTTGTCTCGTTTGGGTTTTTTTTTTATTTATTTTTTAAAAGTTCTATATTATGTTATTGGCATTAATTTTAAGTCGTCTTGTTTGTGACTGATGCTTGTAGCGTTGATCTATCAGAGGTCCCTAAATATGGATACGTAATGCGTTGAGCATCATTTTTCATTGTTAATTTCTATTACAGAAAACGTATGTATTGGTTTATTATTATATTTGTTCTAGTGAATATCAACTGGCCTATTAGCTCAGCTGGTTAGAGCGTCGTGCTAATAACGCGAAGGTCGCAGGTTCGAGACCTGCATGGGCCACTTTATTTTTTTAACTTATCTATTTCTAAATCGAGCTGGGCTACAAGCCTACAAATAAATGGGCTAAGTTTGTTTGTTTGTTTTTTTCCCCCCTTCTACACACATATTGGGCCGAGCTAATGTGACAAAAAACTCCACATTCAGACGTGGTTAATAAAATACTTAAATAAAAATAATTTAACACAAAAAATGAACCCTTCTTTGCTTGCTTGAACTCTCTCTCACCCAGAATTTTTAAGTTATACATTTAGGATAAGGAATTTGTAACTATCACCTACCGACTCTTTAATTTGTCATCATTCATTTGGTTGCATTATGTATATTTGCTCATTTCTATAATCTTCTTTCTTGGTCTTGGGATCAATTAGGATAAGGAATTTTGTCCTTTACAGTGAGCAGATCTATAAATTCCAGATTTCTATTCAGTTAACCTACTTCATGAAATAGTGGGGTGAAAAATAAAGTAATCTTTTAGTCATATGTTAGTTTTTTTTTTTTTTTCTTTGTGTTCTTTTAAGTGAATTAAAAAAACACAAAGAAAAATGTAACATTATTCATATCAAACCTTTAGTTGTTTTAAATTTAATTATTCTTGAAAAATATAACATTATTCATATCTTATTGGTCAATGCAGCCAAGTGTGTGTGTGTGTGTGTTGTGTTTTTTTTTGGTTTGTGTGGAGAAAATGCAGCCAGTAGTTTGAATTTATTTAGGATACCTAATGTACTGCGTTTAAGTTCTACATATAAATTTGATTCTTTCTTAAAAACTTTGATTTCCTTCCAACGGGACTCCATATAATGGGATTTATCATTCTGTGAATAGACTCCACATTTGATGTAATAAGATTTTCCCCCATGTCCAGCTGCCTCATCCACAAGATTCCCATCTGTATATACCTTCACATCCGAGGCATCAACGTCATGGATTACATTTAGCCGGAACCATCTATCATAGATATTTGGGACAAGGACGGGACTCCTATAGTAAGTTAGTGAACCATTGTATAAGCATCATAGTTGTGGCAGGAGGGCTTGCACCAAACACTTGCATGATACACACGCCGGTTGTAACATTTGGAACAAATACATATCCTTCAAATTGCCAAACACCCGAAGAATAATCATATCCCTGAAAATCATGAATGGAGATCCAGGAGTCAATAAGTATTATAATAAAAAACTTTTAAAACTGTGAAAACCGTTAAAGGATATACTACAATTTTTATTGTCCTTCTCATGTGTACAAAGAAAATCCTATATTGTTACACCGTAGTACTCCTCACAAACAACTAATTATGTACAAGTGGTGGTTCATAGATAAACATGTAATAGAGACTCACATTTTTTTTTTTTTTTTTAATTTTTTTGCTGAGGTCGTAAGCTTTGATTTAAGTAACATTATTTCTACTTAAACTCATTGGTGACATCATTTTTTTTTTTTTTTTTTTTTTAACGGGACTCCATATAATGGGATTTATCATTCTGTGAATAGACTCCACATTTGATGTAATAAGATTTTCCCCCATGTCCAGCTGCCTCATCCACAAGATTCCCATCTGTATATACCTTCACATCCGAGGCATCAACGTCATGGATTACATTTAGCCGGAACCATCTATCATAGATATTTGGGACAAGGACGGGACTCCTATAGTAAGTTAGTGAACCATTGTATAAGCATCATAGTTGTGGCAGGAGGGCTTGCACCAAACACTTGCATGATACACACGCCGGTTGTAACATTTGGAACAAATACATATCCTTCAAATTGCCAAACACCCGAAGAATAATCATATCCCTGAAAATCATGAATGGAGATCCAGGAGTCAATAAGTATTATAATAAAAAACTTTTAAAACTGTGAAAACCGTTAAAGGATATACTACAATTTTTATTGTCCTTCTCATGTGTACAAAGAAAATCCTATATTGTTACACCGTAGTACTCCTCACAAACAACTAATTATGTACAAGTGGTGGTTCATAGATAAACATGCAATAGAGACTCACATTTTTTTTTTTTTTTTAAATTTTTTTGCTGAGGTCGTAAGCTTTGATTTAAGTAACATTATTTCTACTTAAACTCATTGGTGACATCATTTTTTTTTTTTTTTTTTATATAACAATAATAGAGTTAAACGGTGTACACAAATTTGTATCATAAGTAAGAAAATGCACCTAACTATATAATAAGATGTGTCCATTTCTAAAGGGGTTACTCTAGTTTTTAAATAGAGAGAGAGAGAGAGAGTATTTTCATATTACTTGCATGAATACGGATCTGAGTGTGAGGACCAGTTTTGCTAATAGGACTATGAGTAGGGGTGTGCAAAAAACCGATGAACTGAAAAAACCGGCCGAAACCGACCGAACCGAGTTCAATTTTTCAGTTCGGTTTCGGTTTGGTTCGGTTTCGGTTTGAATTTTAGAAAACCGAAATATTTCGGTTCGGTTTCGGTGCTGGATTTTGTCACCCGAAACCAACCGAACCGAACCAATTTATATATATGTATATATTTATGTAACTTTGGAAAACAAAATGATCAGTAGCTTAGTGGTATGCTTTCTGCATTTTGGCTAACTGATCCTCAGTTCGAGCCTTCGCGCATGCTTTTTTGCTATTTAATGCTTTAAAGCCCTAATAGCATGCTATAAATACCCTCACATAATCCTATTCTTTTCTTTTCTTCAGCCGTCCCCTTCCCCAGCGCCTCTCATTCTTTTCTTTCTTTTTTTTTTTTTTTTTCTTTTCTTTTCTTTAGCCATCCCCTTCCCCAGATCAACGCCTCTCCTTCTTTTTTTATTCTTTTCTTTTCTTCAGCTGTCCCTTCCCCCTCATTCTTTTCTTTCTTTACTTTTTTTTTTCTTTTCTTTTCTTCAGCCATCCCCTTCCCCAGATCAACGCCTCTCCTTTTTTTTTTTTTTTTTCTTCAGCCGTCCCCTTCCCCAGATCAGCGCCTCCTCATTCTTTTCTTTTTTTTTTCTTTCTCTGAGCCCATGGACCATGGCCATGCCTCTCTCTTCTCTCTGATCTGAGTCACATATCTCTGTTCTTTATTGAAAAATACTACAGAGACATGGTGGTAGGCTCAAGCATGGTGTTAGGCTCTTGCTATGGTGCGCAACGGTAAAGTTTTGTCTAGATCCTTTTGCTAATTCAAAATATTTTCAATTTTATGTTGGAATCTGGGTGTAAATTGTTGAACAAATATTGTTGGAAGTTTTTCTTTCTCTGTCGTTTTGATTTGTTCAACAACTCTTTCTCTGTTGCTCTATTACTTGTTTTTTATATGTTATTAAGTTAGGGACTTAGGGTTTTGAAAATCTCAATAACCCTCTCTTTAGAAAACTGAAAACCAACCGAAACTGACCAAAACCGAAATACACCGAAACCGATTGGTTTCCAACCATTTCGGTCGGTTTCGGTTGGTCATACTCATGAAAACCGACCCGAACCGAACCGAGCACACCCCTAACTATGAGGCTTGCCTGTAGAATTCACCCACAGTTTGTGAACTCCATCGATGAAACTATAAGAGCATTTACAGCCAGTTTCTATATCTCATTTTATTTTATCATCTCAAAAAGTCATTTTATCAATTACACAATACAATTTTACAATTCTCCAACATCCCAACTTTTATTTCCCAATCCTACTCATTAAAATAATATTTTTACGCAATAAAATAATATATCTCACAATTACCATTATACAATACATCACATTATTTATACATTATTTATTCTTTCTCTCTCTTTCCTTCTATTCAGGAACCACAATCACCACCACCGTTGCACACCACCACCACCACCGGCAACCCATAAACTACCGTTAACACGCAAAAAAAAAAAAAAAAAAAAAAACCCAGAGCCACGCCGTTGCATCTACTGCCCTCCGTCCATCAACACAACCACCACCACCCTATAAAAAATCTCTCTCTCTTCTCTCTTCACCATGAACAAACCCAGATCAGTACCTCCTCTGCCCAGCAACAATCACTTACCCAGTCCTCTGCCCAGCAACAATCACTCACAACACGAACCCAAATCATTGCTACACCACCAGCCACCCCAGCAAATCACAACAATAATCCCAAAACAAAAATTTGAAGAAAAACCCACCATCAACAATCAATGCCAATCTTTAAAGTGATCGGACTTAACATTGCCGCCGAACCCCAACAAACCACCAATCACCACCACCACGCCACATGTCCACCGGAAAAATCCATTAAATCATAAACCAACAAACCCATTATTTCGGCACCCATGCGATCAAAATCCAATCTCCATAGAACCCACGCAACCAAAACCCATCGGAACAGGACCCACGTGTTCTCCTTTCGCCAATCAAAACCCCATATGAACCCACCCAAAATCAAAACCCACTTCGCCGCACCGATCTCCATGCACAACTTGGTCACCATGTCAACACCACCAAATGCCGATCTCCACCGCACTGACCTCCAGCCACCATGCCCATCTCAGCCGCGCCACCAGCCTCTCCACCACGCCAATCTAGAAATCCAATCCAGCATGAGCTTTGATCTGGATTGGTGATTCGACGTGAGCTTCGATCTGGCATAAACAATTGAGAGAAGCTTGACAATGGCGAGAGAAAGAGGGGATGAGAAAGAGAGAAGGAAGAGAGAGAAAGGAAAGAGAAAAAAATGAGAGAGGAGAGAGAAATTTCCGGGTAAAAAGCATTAAATTTTTTTTTTTATACCATTCAGCTACAGTACCATATTACATTTGAGATGGTACTGTAGCTTAATCTCAAATTTTTTTTGGCATATGTGATATGACCTTCCCATTGTTGGGCAATTTTGGGGCTTAAATGCCAAATGTTCCTAACATTTGGCATATACAAGCCCCACTACTGATGCTCTAACGCTGATCTTCTGGCACGTCGTAGGGCCTTTGTATGATAAGATTTGATTAAATTAGTGGGAGGGAGATGAACCCTTCTGTGAGTTTTAAGGGTTGCGAGGCACAAATTTGGAAGTTTATGATGAAAAGAAAAAGGCTCAAATGCATTAATAGTGGTAACAAAACCATATTGAAGGACATATTTGAAGGAAGTGAGAAAATAAATAAATCAAAGGAGAGA
This sequence comes from Quercus suber, assembly GCF_002906115.3. Classification (NCBI taxonomy): domain Eukaryota; kingdom Viridiplantae; phylum Streptophyta; class Magnoliopsida; order Fagales; family Fagaceae; genus Quercus; species Quercus suber. Next base: position 1,203,978 of record NW_027069571.1, read on the forward strand.
AAATGTGCTTGAAAAAAGTTGGAGTTGTGGTTCCTAGTTTATTGTAGCTTTTGCATGGGTAGAAGTGAAACGTGTTTTGAGTTTCAAAAAAAAAAAAAAAAAAAAAAAAAGAGAAACCAGCCCACAAGGGGGCAGAAACTATTCATTAAAAAACCAAGATCATGGTTGTAAACATCCACAATGTTAGGAGGGACTTCCTCCATCCAAACTAACAAGGATTAGAAAATGATCTACGAGCTAGACGATGAGCTACACTATTACCCAAGGGCTTAACATGAAGAAAAGAAATACTACTAAAAGAATAAGATAGAGCATGGATGTCTCTTAAAATGTGGCCCCAGTCCAAAGAAAGGAGAGATTTCTCCTTGATGGCATTGATTTCAACTTCAGAGTCACCTTCAACCAAAACTCTCTCAAAACCAAGCTCTTTGGCAAACAAGAGAGCCCTTCTCGCTGCTATCACTTCCACTGTCTCCACCAAAGTGGGCAAAGGAATTTTTTGTGAAAGGGCAGCTAATACCAGACCAGCCAGATCACGGATTATCATGCTAAGACCTGCTAAAGAATGGGTTGAGAAAATAGCGTCGTCGAAGTTCACTTTCACCGTATCAGGGGGTGGAGGCTTCCACTGAACTGCACGGGCTGTTCTTGGGATTTTTGCGTGGACTGGACGAAGGTGGTGGAATTCATGCACTAAGGCATGGGCCTGCTCTGGAATTTTTTCAAGGGTTGAACCAGCAGCCCAAAAGGCTGCTCTGTTTCTGCTCATCCAAATCAGGGAGATGGTATTTGCAAACACCTCCACACAGCTGGGGTCCCGAAGGGCTAAGTACATGATCTCAGGGAATGCCGAGTCTGGTGAGGTAGACTCCTTGAGTTTAGCAAACTGAGGGAGCCACACAGGATCGAGTTTCTGGTAGGACCATAAGGCGTGGGCAACGGTCTCGGGTTCCAAGTTGCAGTTGGGGCAAGTATCTACATGAAGAAGCTTTCGCAGAGTTAGATTGACCCTCGTGGGGAGAGAGTCGTTGCAGACAAGCCAGAGAAGGGTATGAATTCGGTTTGGAACGTGGAGGTTCCAGATTTTTTTCCATGTATTATTACCTTCAATTTGGAACGTGGCTTGAGTTAAAAGGTGATGCACACCCAATACATTGAATGATGAAATATGTATTCAGCTTTTTTTTTTTCTTTTGGTTAAAAGGATAATATATAAAAGACTAACACGGAATTAATTAATTAAATATACCGTCCTGGGTCAAGGCCAACTTGTCAAAACGTAAAAAGAGAAACAATAACAGGAGGATGGGAATCAAATTCGGCTATGGATTGTTTTTCATGTTAGGTGTAGAGAATCAAGCCGAACCGAACTTTTCTTATGCAGAGAGACACAGATAAATTACCATTTGTATCAAAACTTAGGTTGCATTTGTTTCAGTGTAAAATATTTTTCGGGTGTAAAATATTTTCTTTCCGAAAATATTTTCTAGTTTTTGGTTGCAATTTAAAAATTATATTAGGAAACAATTTTCAGTGTTTAGTAACATTCTGAAAATACTATTTTCCTTCAAATTTTTCACATTTTCTCAGCTTCCAAACAAATTTTATATCACAAAATCCACCACCACCCACACATCAACACCCACAGAAAATCCACCACCACCCACACACCAACACCCATAGAAAATCCACCACTATCCACACAAAACCCACCACCACACAACATAGAAACCACCAAAACGCCACCACCCACACACCACAACAGCAACAACAAAAAATCGAAAATCAAAGAGAGAAAGCAAATCGGCGACGAGATCGACCTAGAGGAGGAGATAGATCGGCGAGTGGCGGACGACGAGATCGACCCAGAGGAGGAGATGATCTGACCCAGAGGAGGACAAGACCGATCAAGTGGCGTCAAGCTTCATGTGGCGCAATCTCAACGGCGTGAAGTCGATGATGCAATCTCGCCAGCACGTTTGGGGTTGGGGCGCGATCTCATCGTCGTGTTTGGTTGCGCAAAGTCGAAGGCTCTCTCTCTCTCTCTCTCTCTCTTTGCATGTTTGAGTCCGGAAATGGTTTGAAGTGAAAATAGAAACGTAAAACAATTTCCAGGTCAAAGCCTTTATTTTACAGTCAAATGAAATGCTTTTCCGAAAAATTCTATTTTCCATGCGCAACCAAACACACAGTGAGGTGTAAAATGATTTCCTGAAATGGTTTGAAGCCAAAATAAATGCACCCTTAAATAGTTAAGTAGTTGAGAAATAATTAATTTAATTATTTAACTATTATTTTAATAAATTATTTAAGTATAAATTTTGAAGTGTTCATATTTAACCCTGTTATTTTGGTATAAATTTTCCCATCAACCATTGATTAGACACTATCTTTGTAGATGACTACCACGTAGGCGTAAATTTTAAATTGTTGATTGCTTAAATTACACTATTATCTTAGTTTCGGTAGGAAATATCACATCAATTTCGTGTAGTTTTCTCTTGTAGGAGATTAAAATCATTCAACTAATCATACAAATAAGAAAATCCAAAAATTAATTGGAGCATGGTTTTTGAAGTATTAAATAAGTCAAAAACATGTGAGTAAGGGTGTTCACCAAACCACATAAATCACACTAAAACCACCCGCAAAATGACATAATCGCACCGCACCATACCGCATGGTGCAATGCAATTTGCGGTTTTATAATAAGAAAACCGCACCGCATTGCATATTCTCTATATATTAATATATTTATTTATTTTTAATATTAAATATATTATTAACAGTTTAATAACCCTAGTTCTCCAAAAAAAAAAAAAAAATTTTGATAATCCTATCAAGTGTTGACTAGGAAAGTTAGCCCAAAATAAAGCAAAACTAGCTCAATAGTTTAAAACTTGACCAAAAATAAAGGGAAAAAAAAATTAGTTTTGGGCTGGGTAGGAAAAGACCAAAATTTGAAAAATATATTGACTTCATACCGTTCAAACCACATCTTATACATAACACCGCACATGTGACCGCAAAAATAAGACGCGGTGCAGTTATGGTTTTAGCTAAACCACACCGCAAAGTTTAGTGCTAAAATCAACACAAAACCGCGTTGCACTGCACCGCACCACGGACACCCCTACATGTGAGAATAAAAAAGGAAGTAAGAAATTCTTTCAAGTCAAAATTGGAAAAATACTGATATGGAAATATCCTACACTTGTTTGGTATTTTTACCACAACTTCTTGTAAAGATGTATGGTTGATCTGATTCTTGCAACCACAAAAAGAAGACTCGAAGATCTACAACTTTTTAGTTTATGACAAATTCCAAAAAAATCGTTTTGAAGGTCAAAAGTGGGCTAGAATTTGACAACAAATAAAATTATGAAAATCAAGGGATTCCCATCCTAAATTTGCGAGATTTTCTCCTTTTCTTTTGGAGGGAGCTGAGGTTATTTGGGGGGGGGGGGGGTGGGGGGGGGGGGGACCCTAGAACGTTTTTCATCTTTTGTTTGTTTTTTTATTTATTTATTAAATGTTTAGCATTGTTTTTATAGATTTCTTTTGCATAACTATGTGTGGTTAAATCTTTATCTAGAGTTAGAGGTGAAACCTAATATTTTTATCACGTGTTCTTGGGATTATCTATGTGCTTTCTATGGATTGATGATTAAATTTCGAGATTGATTTACCATTTGGAATCATTGCATGTTGACAAGTTTTTAAGATTTAATATGATTTTTATTTATATCAAATGTTTGAACTCCTTGATTTGTTATGATTTAATATATTGAATGCTTAATCTCTCCTGTAACATGCCAATTGAATGATTTTCTCAATCACTTAGGGCACATTTGGTATACTGTAATAGACACTGTAATGTAATTAATATTCTTATGACATAACTATTCGGTTGTTTTGCTATATTTTTATTATAATGAATAGTTATTCCTTATGAATAGCTATTCTTCAAAATGATGAATAACTATTCCCTATCAAAAGTACTGAATATCTATTCCTTCACCTTATATAATAACTTTTTAAAAAAATTTCCTAAAAAGCCATTAGTTGCCACATATTCAAAAGGAAAGAAAGTAAATTTTCCTTGTTGTTAATTATTAGCTCTATTTTGAACACCCTAAAATAAGTGTATTTTAGTAAATTTGACTTAAAAATGATTTAATTATACCTTCTTTTTATACTCTACTAAATTGTGGATGCATATTCATGATTCTATTTCTAAATGGTCACCAAACTAATGAATAGTAATACTTATTACATTCCAACTTAATGTATTTCTTGTAATACTTATTCCTATTCTCATGTAATAATCATTACAGTGTACTAAATGTACCCTTATATTCAATTTACTTAATACCTTGTTTGAGTACTTTATTGTTTTATCTTCTGATTAGGAGAGTTGGCTCTCTACCCTAATTGAGATAAAAATAATCGAAGTTCATATGGTAAAATATTCGGTGGATCCTTGAATCCCAAGTATTTTCTCTTAGATTTATTTTGCTATTTTTAATTGTAGTTTCAATATTATCTTGCTCTATCTGTGGGTGGAGAGACAAACAGACAACTATTTTTATTTACTACTTAATAATAGAGGTTTTTACATTAGTGTCAGTCATTCCCTTTGGATTGACTTCAGACTCATAGAGATATTATTACTTGTGAAAAATTTGCACTTGAGTTTGCATTATTTCATTCGCAACATAAATGTTTGAGTTGGGTGCCCTTGTTGAGTTGTTGTAGTCCCATGTCTAAAGGACTATTTAATTTAATTCGTACGTTGAAAAAGAATTATTGTGAATTTAGGGAATTCATAGTATTAGCAAAAATTATTTATAAAATTTAAAATAATGTCAAATTTTATTTTGATAAATAATTAATTTAAAATATATTAAAAACAATTATTTTATATATTCTCATTTGTTTATAGTATTTCTTAACATTGAATGAGTAAGAGTTTTATTTTTCAAAATATATATATTTTCATTTCGTTGAAGGCTATATATTTTTTCATTTTTGAATTCTAAAAACTTTTTGATTCTTGTTTAGGACCCACCCGAGCTTAATTCCGACCCTGTTTGCAAGTACACACTCCCCAGCCAAGTGCCATTTTGGCGCACAAAATTTCCCGCTTCAATTTCTCATTTGTATGTTTAAAATATTTTTTTAGATTTGAATCTTGATGCCATTAGATGTAAAGATTAAACTTTAAAGCATGAAACTATATCCCCTACTACCACTATGCATCCTTGGCGTTATAATCACTTGATAAATATAAGTTCTTAAAGAATAAGGCAAAGATCGGGGTTCAAGTCTTTAGGCAAAAGTTCCACACACATATGCTTATATTAAGCTAAAATGTAATTCTATTTGAAATGAGTTTAAGTTACATCTGAGTTACACATTTTTTAAGCCTTACATTTCCAAAAAATCTAATGGTCAAAAAGAAAACATCATCATTCTTAATGTCATTAAATGTTTACCTAATTAATAGAGTATCTTTATTATCTCTCTCCTTATTAAATATTTTTATGTGTCTTCTTTTTCTCTCTCCAATTTCTAATGCTTACCTAATTGATTTGCAACATGATCTATAGAGGCAACATTTATCTTATAAAGTTAAGTTCTTAACACATTCTTCTCAAAATTTAAAAAAATTAAAATTAAAATTAAAATTGTGCGTCATGTGTAACAGCCATCTTTTGTGCCTGCCCAGATCAGCTTAACCTTAGGCTTCCTCCAACTCAAAGGGATCTGTTGAATAACCTCTGCTTTTTCAGGCCAAAAAAATTTCCTTAACTATTGCACTCTTCGATCATTTAGCATCACAGTAGGTTATTGAATTTTAAATCTTAATTACCAAAAACGTTGTTTACTTGTGGTGATAAAAGTAAAAAATAATGGTAGAAGTTGAGAACTTGACATAATCACATAGAACAAATTTAAATAATAAAATTTTTAAAATCTAGATGGACAGAAGAAATAATGAACCCGCACTCTATATGAAACAACAAAAAAAAAGAAGAAGCAATACATATAGAGTAAAGAATGAACGCTTTGCAGCTCCTGGTGAATATCTTCCTAAAAAAGATGAGGAAAGCGATAAAGGTTTTATTGAGTGGAGAAAAAAAAAAAAAGACAAAGCATAGAAAGTGAAGAGAGAAAAAGGAGACACGGAAATATTTAATAAGGAGAAAGATAATGAGAATGCTATTAATTACGTAAGTATTTAATGATGTAAAGAATGATGATGTTTTCTTTTTAACCGTTAGATCTTTTAAAAATCTATGGTTTAAACAAGGTGTATCTTTTGTAAAATTACACTAAATATAACATGAACTCATCTTGTTCCATCTCAAATAATAATAAAAAATTATATCACCTACCAACTCTTTTGTCATCATTCATTTGGTTAAATCGTGTACATTTGCTCATCTCCAGAAAGATAAAGTGTGTAATATACTCCTAAAGATTGGAGGTCTTTTGATTGTTTGCTCCTCTATTAGAAATATGCCAATGTGTCTGTTAATTAATTGTCATCTAAACTTGCAACATTTGTTTAGTTGGTCTAATCAAACGATGCCACACCATTTTTATTAGTTCATATAAATTAAATAGCCTTAAAAACATATTATCACATCATGTTGATTGGCAAAAAGGTCCAATTCAAAACTTTATTATGGTACTTAATGTATTATTTTCATCCTCGATTCATCAGCCATCATCCATTGCTCATCATAATCATTGTGTATATAGAATCAAAATTCATCATCTAGCAAGAAGCAAAATTATATAATTTATTTAATTCCAGCAAACTCTTATTAAATACATGTCACAAACATAATCAATGATTAACTTAAAAACTTTGATCAACGATGCACGCTTTTTTTCCAGTCTTTTTTTCAAGTTACATTACTCTCATACTAGAAGAGAAAGTAACAATGTTGTTCATAATCTTAATCTAGTTAGACATGCGTTAAATGTTTTAGATTTATGTGTGTGGATGGAAGATGTTCATGTCCAGTTATTTCTGTTTTACTAGCTGATTTAGCTAGATTATCTTAATAAAAACTTCTACATCTTTTGTCTAAAAAAAGAAGAAGTTAATAAAGTAATTTAATAATTTAACACAAAATATGTAATTTGTGCAACCCTTCCTTCAGTTCCTTGGTTGCTTAAGCTCTCTCTCACTTATTAGACTTTTCCATTTACACATTTAACATATCTTTTAGATTAGATGCCATTAAACGTCAAGATACAACTTTCAAAAATCATGTAAATGTCACCTAGCAACTCTTTAATTTGTTATCATTCATTTCATTTGGTTACATTATGTACATTTGCTAATTTTTTATAATGTAGTTTCTCTGATCAATTAGGATAAGGAGCTTTGTCCTTATCCAAGCTGCCTCACTAGTAATTAGGAGGTAATCTGGGTTAGAGCGGTGGGAGCGAACTTGGGCCCAGCAGAGGTCCATACCGATATAAGTATGTGAAACAAAACCTTCAATGTGTAAATTAAAATTTACCAAATTTTCCAATCAACATCCTAATTTGAGATTAGTTTACAATTCTCACCCTAAAATCCAAATTCACGTTTAAATTAACAAATTATTGAGCGAAGTAATATTTAATAAGGTGTTTAGAGTGAAGATTAGACAAATTTTCATAATTCATTAATATGTTAATTGTAATATATTGATTTATATGATAAGGTGGACATTGCAAATTTATCTTGAATTGAAGTAGTGATTATCTATATCTCTAAAATATTTTTATTTTTTATATTAATAATTCAATAATTGGAGTGAAGAGATCTGAACTCGAGGTACAACAAGTTGAGCTACAAAATTTTTAGTTAAAATGTTTTTAATTCCAAACAAAAAGGGAGAGAAAATTATTCTGGGAGAAATAGCCTGGTGATAAGTCAAAGTACATTATTCATTATGTTCCTTCTTGCTTTGCTAGCTAGAAATGCAGGTCATTTCCTCACATCAAGGAAAACAAATTGCCACAATCTTGCACCCAAAATCAGTCACATTTTCTTAAAACTTTGAGGTGTTTCCAACGAGACTCCATGTAATAGGAGTCATTAAATTGTGCATAGACGCCACATTTGAAGGCATGAGATGTGCCCGCACGACCTTTTGCCTCCAATTTGAGATATCCATCAATGTAAACCTTCAGTTTTGCAGCATCAACGTCATGGATAACATTTAGCTTGAACCACCGTTGTAAATGTTTGGCACTAGGACTGGACCCGTGCTGTAGTACACCAGAGACCCATTGTACACTAAGCATTAGTGTGGTGGCTCGAGGAGGAGTTGCTCCAAATACTTGCATAATGTTCACACCTGATGTCCCATTTGGAACATATCCATGTCCTTCAAATTGCCAAATTCCAGACGCATAACCCTAGTAATTAGCATAAATTAGTATTCTTGTTTCTAAGGAATGAAGGGTGCTGGGAAACAGGAAACTCAATCCAAATCTATGGCATGTGAACAACAAAAAAAGAAATAGCAAAAGAAATCAAAGCAAAAGCTCAAAAACATGTGTGTGTGTGTGTGTTAGATTGTTAGGTTCTAAAGATTTAGGATTAAATGTTTAGATTCTTATTTTGTTTTTGTTGGCAAACCGAGAACAAAAACATGTCTAGATTAGATGCTAGACATTGCTCAAGATTGTACAAATCAAGCTTCAAGAACATTCAAGCTGCAGAAAGGAGAGTTCAAGTTCAGTGAAGCTCGACCAATCGAAAATTAGATCCGACCAATCAAAAATTGCAGTAAATCAGATTCTGCATATTTTGAATCAAGCCCAAGCCCACGAAAACGTTTAGGGTTTCAGTCCAACACTCCTAAGTATAAAAGGAAAACCCTAACTACGTTTTGAAGACTTTTGGAAGACTTGTGAGTTATTTTTGTGAGATTTGAGAGTTTCTGTAACCTTCTAACACTACAAGTGTCTACTGAAATAAGATCTACAATTAAGTGCTAGTGGAATCTAATTGCTACTACAAGATCAACAACTAATAATCTAAACTTTTGAGTGGGATCTAATTACAAGACCTACAACTAATAATCTAATTGCTACTACAAGATCAACAACTAATCCACAGGTTTTTACCTTGAGACGGTTTATATCATTGGTTTTCCTAGGTGATCATATTTGTGTGTTATAGTTTTATTATGGTGGTTACAATAGATTTTTTTTATTATATAATATCATAATTACAATTGAAGAAGAGTGGTTTGAATCATGGAAATTTTTGTTGAAAATACCAGGAGGTGTTAATTGAGTTACAAATTAAGTTCTTGATATGTATATATCACTCTATTACTTAGGGTATTTTGTAAAAAAAAAAAAATGAAAGCAAGGAAACAAAGAAAAGAAAGATTAATTAAATATTGAACCAAACAAAATTGGGTTTAAGGGAAATTGAGAATTCTGCATGGTATAACGTATATACTTACCTGTATGGCAATCTCAGTACGAGGTTTAGTTTGACTGGTAGGAAAGTGAGGTTTGTCTGTTGAGAAACCCAGCATTTGTGCACTCCATGTATGAAACTATAACGCTGGTTTAAAGGCACATCATAGGGCCTCTGAATGTGATAGTATGATAGATTTAGCGGTAGGGAAACAAAACCTAAAGTAGTATCAACAGGTTTCACAGCCAAGGCATTGATTGTAATGATAAGTTGAGGAATGATCAAGTAGGAAAAGGCTAGTAGTACTAGTGATTGAAAGAAAGAAGCCATGTATAATGTATTCTTTCGAAGGAAGAAAGGGGAGCGTACTGAAGTAGGTGATTTTGGGAATGTTAAAATTGCTTGAACATGCTAGCTACATAAAAATACTTTCCAAGCCCAAGGAAATATTGAGAACCACCAAGGAAAGATTGTAGCTACTTCTTGTACTTTTGAATGTGACTCGATTGTAGTTTTTTTCTTCTCAGAAAATTGAGGCCATGATATAAAATACTAAAAGCAGTTAGGGGAAACAAAATTTAAGACAAATGAGACGAGACATGAAAATTGATGGCAAACTGGAGTAGGTGATATTGATACCATACAACGTCCAATAACAACGAAGAGAGAGAGAGAGAGAGAGAGAGAGAGAGAGAGTATTCTCAATTTAATCAAATAGTGATCACTAAGAGAAAAACGAGCTATTGTGACGGGCCTATTGCAGCGGGTGCGAAAACGGACGCTATATGTCGCCTATTGCAGTGTTCTATATGCCCGCCGCAATATATACTCCTTTTGCGGTGGGATGGATTGTTGCAATAGACCTATAAATTTCCCAGCCCCAAAATTTTGCCCTATTTTTGTTGCCTTCCAACTTAAAGAACAAATGGTAAATTACATCCGATTGGCATGAAAATTGGCATGCATGTTAAGAACATATAGAATATGTAATCCAACGGTTGGATTTTCCAAATACGAATTCAATAATAATTTATTGGTTGGTGTAACATTTTTTAGAGTTACATTAGGTGTAACTTGAACCCAACCCTATATTTCTTAATTCAATGTGAATTTTGACAAATCTATCATTAGATTACATTACCTTCACATATTTTTCATGCTTACAAAATATTAAGGTGATCAAAGATTAATAGGCACGTCATCAATCAATTGTTTAAATTTAAGGTTTTGTAATTTAAAATAACGCATAAAAGATGAGTTTAAAGATCAAATGGTAAATTACATCTGATTGGCATGAAAATTGGCATGCATGTTAAGAACATATAGAAAATGTAATCCAATGGTTGGATTTTCAAAATATGAATTCAATAATAAGTTATTAGTTGGTGTAATATTTTTTAGAGTTACATTAGCTGTAACTTGAACCTAACCATATATTTCTTAATTCAATGTGAATTTTGACAAATCTACCATTAGATTGCATTATTTTTATATATTTTTCATTCTCACAAAATTTCAAAGTGATCAAAGATTAATAGTCACGTCATCAATCAATTGTTTAAATTTAAGTTTTTGTAATTTAAAATAACGCATAAAAGATGAGTTTAAAGATCAAATGGTAAATTACGTCCGATTGGCATGAAAAATGGCATGCATGTTAAGAACATATAAAACATGTAATCAAACGGTTGGATTTTTAAAATACAAATTCAATAATAAGTTATTGGTTGGTGTAACATTTTTTAGAGTTACATTATGTGTAACTTGAACCCAACCCTATATTTCTTAATTCAATGTGAATTTTGACAAATCTATCATTAGATTACATTACCTTCACATATTTTTCATGCTTACAAAATTTTAAGGTGATCAAAGATTAATAGGCACGTCATCAATCAATTGTTCAAATTTAAGGTTTTGTAATTTAAAAAAACGCATAAAAGATGAGTTTAAAAATCAAATGGTAAATTACATCCGATTGGCATGAAAATTGGCATGCATGTTAAGAACATATAGAAAATGTGATCCAATGGTTGGACTTTCAAAATATGAATTCAACAATAAGTTATTGGTTGGTGTAACATTTTTTAGAGTTACATTAGGTATAACTTGAACCTAACCATATATTTCTTAATTCAATGTGAATTTTGACAAATCTACCGTTAGATTACATTATCTTCATATATTTTTCATTCTTACAAAATTTTAATGTGATCAAAGATTAATAGGCACGTCATCAATCAATTGTTTAAATTTAAGGTTTTGTAATTTAAAATAACGCATAAAAGATGAGTTTAAAGATCAAATCTTAAATTACATCCGATTGGCATGAAAAAATTTTTTTAATTAGACCTCACATTAGATTTTTTTTTTTTTTTTATATAAGAAAAAGGACTCACTTTAGGTTTCAATACAAAGAAAAAGAAAAAAGAAAGACTCACATAAAAAATAAAAATAAAAAAACTTTAGGATAAAGGAAAAAAGGGAGAGACTTTTGTTAGGACTCTCTCACTATTTAATTTTTAAAAAGACTACAAGTTAGAATTTTGTTTTTTTTTTTTAAAGGACTCTTGATGTAACTCTAAAAAATGTTACACCAACTAATAACTTATTGTTGAATTCATATTTTGAAAATCCAACCGTTGGTTCACATTTTCTATATGTTCTTAACATGCATGCCAATTTTCATGCAATCGAATGTAATATACCATTTGATTTTAAACTATCTTTTATGCATTATTTTAAACTATAAAAACTTAATTTAAACAATTGATTGATGATTGCTATTAATCTTTGATCACCTTGAAATTTTGTAAGCATGAAAAATATATGAAGATAATTAATCTAAGGTAGAATTTGTCAAAATTCATATGAATTAAGAAATATAGGGTTGGGTTCAAGTTACACTATGTAACTCTAAAAAATGTTACACCAACAATAACTTATTTTGAATTCATATTTTGAAAATCCAACCATTGGATACATTTTCTATATGTTCTTAACATGCATCCAATTTTCATGCCAATCGGATGTAATTTACCATTTGATCTTAAAATCATCTTTTATGCTTATTTTAAATTACAAAAACTTAATTTAAACAATTGATTGATGACTGTGCTATTAATCTTTGATCACATTAAAATTTTGTAAGATGAAAATTATGAAGATAATGTAATCTAACGGTAGATTTGTCAAAATTCAATTGAATNTCAAATGGTATATTACATTCGATTGACATGAAAATTGGCATGCATGTTAAGAACATATAGAAAATGTGAACCAACGGTTGGATTTTCAAAATATGAATTCAACAATAAGTTATTAGTTGGTGTAACATTTTTTAGAGTTACATCAAGAGTCCTTTAAAAAAAAAAAACAAAAATTCTAACTTGTAGTCTTTTTAAAAATTAAATAGTGAGAGAGTCCTAACAAAAGTCTCTCCCTTTTTTCCTTTATCCTAAAGTTTTTTTATTTTTATTTTTTATGTGAGTCTTTCTTTTTTCTTTTTCTTTGTATTGAAACCTAAAGTGAGTCCTTTTTCTTATATAAAAAAAAAAAAAAAATCTAATGTGAGGTCTAATTAAAAAAAATTATAATTATTTTTTTAATCTTAATTCTAATGTAAGTCAAAAATTTCAGTTTTATATTATATATGGATAATAACAATGAACAACTAAAGCGTATGTTGCCTTAGTGTTTAACACGCGTGCCATGCATATTTTTCAAGGTCCCGTCCATGGTTCTAACTTCCATGACTGTCTTTTTTTTTTCTTCTTCTTCTACATTTTTTTTTTTCATTCTTAAAGTTACTCTTATCAAAACTATGTCGTTTTGGTTCTATTTAAAACTAAACACAAAAAACCCTACACATCTCTTTCTCATTCAGCCGCCCTCCTCATTCCATGACTCTCTCTCTCTCTCTCTCTCTCTCTCTCTCTCTTTCTCTGTGGGAAATTTTTTGTGCTTCGTTGTTGCGAAATTTCATGGTTTTCAAAAATTCAAAACCCTAGAAAATTCAACGAGCGAAGCCGCTCAGTCGTGCAGGTTCATTCACTCATTACTCATATATCGATCTATAAGCTATGCAAAAAATGTTCCTCTATTTTTGATTTTTTGACAATTCGTTTTTATTGTTTCGATTGGTTAATCAAGGTTTCACCAAGTCGCTAGCCATGACTGTGCTCTCTAAGATCGGTTACAAGAGCTTTTTCGCCGCCACGGTTAGTATTATACACTATTACTATTTATTTTATTTATTTGGATTGATTCTGTAGCCACTTCTGTTCATTGCTAGGGAATCTGACTATTCTTTTCTCGGAAATCTTTGGGTATTATTATATTTATATGATTAATTAATTGATTTTCGCTATTTTAGCATTTTGAAAGTGATTCTAATTAGATTACAATTATTACAATATGTATATATTCATTCAAAGGAGTTTAAAAAATTATTTGTTCTTATCTAATTGAATTCTTTTTAATAAAGCTTAGCATCTTTTTTTATTTTTAATTTTTAAATTGAATTCTTTTTTTTCACTTTCTCTCTGGTGCTCTTCGTCTCTTCTCTTTGTCACTTTCTCTTTTCCCCTTTGTTTCCCTTTCTCTATGCCTGACTGCCTCTCGAGTTTGTGGGTCTCTGTGGTGCTGGGTGTGGCTAGGCTGCAGTGGTTTTTCGTGGATCATGGATCTCTGCGGTGGGAAGGCCAACGACTACACGGACTCTATACCAACAAGGATTTTTGCATCTCTATTCGCATCTCTACAAGGAGTGAGATTAAACCTTTTAAATTATTCATTGATCTCCTTATAAATTTAATAGGTGGTTGTATCATTTGAAGATATAGATGTGGTATGTGCTCTCTCGCTCTCTATCAATTTACACACTTGACCACCTCGTTGAATGATATGTAATGCTAAGTTATGAATTTTTTATTTTTATTTTTATGAAGATACGAAGGAGTCAGCATGCATTCATTAATCCTGCTATTACAATTATACTTCACATGGGTGCTGGTGGACATGGTGTACCTCCTTTGGGAAGTCCTAATGGTTAGTAATTGTTTTTGAATGCTTGAAGGGTTTTTATTATATATCTTTCTTGAAGTTAAGATGTACAAATCTTGTGCTTGACATGAAAGTAACTTTTCGTGATAATTTTTCTTTTTGTTTGAATGGCACGATTATGTTTTTATAATGATGCAGTGGGCTTAGATATATTGTGTAGGTAGTATCAAATTAAAATGTGGTGCTAGAATGGTGCATCCATTGAAAAGCATTATGTTGATATTTCTATCATTTCTTAAATTTCCTTCACCATCTATAATTAATGGGTCTCAAGGAAAAGTCAAAGTCCTCTAAAGTTAAAATCTTTGCTATTGGCCGCTCTATCTCAACTTTTCTGATGGTTTTTAAATGATGAATCTATAGGTCTACTTGCTTCTTTTGTAACTTGGATTAGCCAAATGCCACAAATTGTTCTAGAGTCGGAAATCCCAAAGGTATTGACACAAAACCCAATCTTTATCTTCTTTTTACAAGAATGCTTGATTTTTTTTTAATAAAAATTTTATTTACCACTTTATTGGCATACACTTTCACAACTCAAAAAATTGTGTAAAGAAAAACTATACTGGTTTTATAGTGAGAAAAAGTGATAAGAATAATTGCATGCACTTTTTTTTTTTTTTTTTTTTGTGTTTGAATCTCATTGGTTTGTGAGTAGTGGAAAAAAAAAAGTAGATCAATTTGGAAGTTACAGCAATTTGTATACAATTACCAGAAAGAATAAGATAAAAATTATGATCATAGAATAACTTAGAAATAATGTGCAAAACTCTCAAAATTTTTGTGAGTTCCACTTATTAAAATAAGAAATAAAAACATTTTGAATAGGTAATGTGAAATGCAATTTGCATATTATTGCAAACAAATCATTATAGATAACCAATTAACCATGCATGTAGGACCATATGTACCAATTTATTTATTTATTTTTTGCTGTATTATGTTGCATTTTGTTTATTGTTGTGCTCCTAAGTTCATTTCATCACCTAACTTGAGTTGTTCACAACTTATTTTTGCTTGGAGCTGAGCTTAGTTAGGAAAACAAATTTGGAAATTTTATTTAGGAATAAGTTTTAGGAACTTGTAACTTGGAAAAATTTTGGGATATGTACCTGTCCTTTAAAATCCTTCTACCATTCTCAATTGGGATATTATGCAAATAAGCCAAGACTCTAGAGAGCTTGCGGCTTCTAGGAGCAGTGATTGGATTAGATTTTTCTGGGTTAGGAGGTGCTTTAACACCTTGAGTTTCCAAGTTATTCTTTTTAGTATTTGGTTTGCTAGGGTAGCACGTATCCATTGTATCTTCTATTTTGCCATTTTCTCTAACTATTCTCACATTTTTTAAAGAAGTAAACAAAATTCTCATAAAAAGTTATCTAATCTCTAATATAGGATGAATGGCATTTTATGAAGACTTGAACTTTTTACTTTTCATTAATAATTGTGTCTTTAGAACCAAGACACTTGTTAAGGACATGAAGAGCCTATGTCATGCTACATGCTAGTGGTGTTGCAGTGGAGAAATAGCTGATAAAATTAAATGAAGAAGCCCAACTAAATACATAGAACCATGTCAAGTCCCAAACAAAATCATGGAAAAATCCTAACAGGCTTGATGAGTTAACATTTATATGCACTTGTTGAGTAATCTTGGTTTGTATGCACTTATTGAATGAGCAAGATGAAAAGTCCTAAATCTCTAAGATTTTCTTGTCATTCTATTCGATCTATTTATATGCACTTATTGAATAATCTTAGTTTGTATGTAGGATGTTCCTCTGGTCCAACAATCTCTAGCTCTCCAAAAATCATCAGTTGCATCTCATCAACCAAGCAACTTATAAGTTTTATGTTGATGTTCGAGGACTTTTTGTGTACAAAGAACTACATTTGAACAACCGCATTTCTTGCAAGTGTTGGAGGATATGTTTAAACACTTTGAAACTTTGATTTTAGTATTAGCTTAATTTAAGCAGTTGTTTTATTCAAAGTATCACATCTTTTTTTGTTAATCTTAAGATGGTGGTTATAAACAATGTTATGTATTTGATAATATATTTCTATGTTAATATTACGTTAGTTTCATGACATTTGTGGTGTTGTTAATTAGTTATTTTTGTGGCATTGTGTTAGTAAAGCTAAAACTATTACAGGTTCTTTGTAACAGGTCTGTGAACCATTTATTTATTAGTAAATAGTGGTTTTTAAACCCACTAGAAAAAAAAAATACCTATAGTGGCTGTCAAAAGCACTGCTAAAGGTGCACATTTTATGTTTTAAATGAATCCCTATATCGGCGCTTGTCGCCCACCGCTAAAGGTTGAAACATATAGCGACGCCGTCTACCCGCCGCTAAAAGTCAATGCCACAAATTCTAAACATGTATGGCGGCGGTTTTATGCCTGCCACAATAAACCTTCACCCGCAGCTAAAAGGTACATATATAGCGGCACTTTTTGCGACCGCTGTAATTGACCTATAGCAGCACTGCAACACTGACGGGACGGCCCGCCGCTATAGGTCAAATGTACCTTTAGCGGCGCTTTTTTGGGCTTTAGCGGCACTTTTGGCCCCACCGCAATAGCCCATTTTTCTTGTAGTGGGACATTCATATATGTCCAATTTGTTAGTATATTATTAGAATATTCTAGAAATTTTCTAGAATTTGTTATGGTTAAATTAGCTTGCCTTGACTCACTCTTTCCTTTCTCTCTAATGTGTATATATATTAATTGTACCCTTTGTAACACAAAATAAATATATGATTATCTTTCGTATTCCATTCCATTCTGTAAAGATGTGATTTGCAACTATATTTTATGTAGACTTTAATTAATTAGGTGTCAAATTTGATTGTAATTTTGTTCAATCATTTCCCTCTATTTTTGTGAAATTTAATGTAAGGGTTGTGTGTGAGATAATTTAGTGAAGAATTTGTGAAGATGAGGATTTTGCGACTACCTCGTGATTGCTGACCCATGAAACCACATGAGGAGCATGTGCTAGAATTTGAAGAAAACTTGACAGACTAGATTTCACGAGTCATTCATAACTCAGGCCAAGTCGTGAGTGAACCGCAAAACTCTCTACCTAATTATTTTTTAGTGTGTCTTTTCTCATTCCTTTACCAACACTATGTAAACCTTCATTACCCATGAAATATAAGATGCTAAAGGAGTATTTACAAGAAACTTTTGAGAGAGAAAACCCTAGCCAAACACTTGAGAGTTAGAAATTGTTTACCTACAATCCTCTACATCATTTCTCTAGAGTTTCAATTTACTTCTACCTTTCTATCTACACATCCTTGAGAGGTTCTTAACCCAAACACTTGCCTCACCCATTCTGAGTGTTGAGAGAAGTTTTGGTGCCTATGGAAAGCATTGGAAGAAGCCATTAAGTGGCAGATGCAATCAGGCAGAATTGCGGGATTCGGATAACTAGTGAAGATAAGACTCCAAAAAGTCCGTTGGTAGTAGGAGCTTGGAGGGCTCAAGTACATTGGGTAGATTAGGCATGGATGGTATTTTTGATATTCGTGTACTCCAACTTATTCATTAGTGAATCGATTTCGGCTTGGAGGGCCGCAGAGAGATTTTTCGCCAAGTACTTCAGTTTCCTCTTCGATAACATGTCTCGGTATTATCTTGTGTTTCCATCTCTCTTCCTTACTCTTTAAACTTTACATTTATCGCTTATTGTACTTGCTTACGGCTTAGAGTAGTGTTCCGGTTTATTGCACTTTATTTACTCTTGTTCTGCACTTAAATAAGTTAGAGTAAAAGCAATTAAACTGTAATTTAAAATTGGGGGTCTAAACAAGCATTAGTGTTTTCATCCTAATTGAACTTTTACTTTCAACACAAAAATAAGAACTACCATTTTTGTTGTCTTTGATAGAATTTGAGAAGCCCATTGCCGACCATCACATGAATTAGCCACCATCAACCTCCAATTGGCCTAGCATTACCAATAATCAGCCAGACATGCAGATTAGATTGTTTGAGTGTTTGTGGTGTGGACATATATTGAGTCCCACATCAGGTATTTAGGTAGATCTTGGATTTAATAAGTTCTAATTGTAACTTAACTAGTTCTTTTAAGATTTTAGTGTAGATGTAGCTCTACATTCTCAACTTCCTCCTTAAGCATATGGCAATTGTTTATGTATCTCCTTCACGGTCTTCTAATGGCCAATCGATCTTGTACACTTATATTTGGAATCTTGTGCATCTTTCGATCTTATTCACTCTTATATCTCTTAATATTTGGAAGCCTGCACAAATTCCCACTATGGGTGATGCTTGCTACTTCAATGTTTTTGTTGACGATGTTTCGCATTACATATGTATTAGGCCTTCGGCTCACGTGTTTGTCTTTTGATAGATTGAGTCCACAAAATAAAATACTAAAAGCAGTTAGAGGAAATAAAGTTTTAACACATGAGACATGAAAATTGATTGCAACTGGAGCAGGTGAAGTAGATGCCAAAAAGAGAGACGCGGGAGGTATTTTCAATTTAACCAAATGGGCATATTCATACACGTCCAAATACAACAACCTTTCATATTGACAAAATACATTATAATTTTCGAACGCTCCTCTGATGTTCTTTTCATACCTCCTATGAGACAAACTTTCACAGTTTAAGCATGACATGGCTAGAAATCATTGAGGTGGACCAGGCAAGGTCTAATTAGAAAGGGTTGATTCACTGAGTTTTGTTCGAATAGATCCACCAAACTCTTGGAAAAGTTTTTCTATCAAGAACTTGTATATATGGTGCCAATAATCATACTATATTATATAAACTTTGCGAGAAAGAAAACGAATATATGATCAACATTTACAGCTAAACTTTGGTACAATTTCTTAGGTGTTACTTTACCTTCTCCAATTGAATTTTTGTTTTGAGAAAGTTCTCCAATTGAATTTAACAAAACAGTCTATCAAAAATTTATCCATGTGGTTCACGGTCAAATTTAGTTTGGGGACTTTAAATGCACCATTTAGAGAACTGTATCTAAGTTTTATCTATGTAATAATGACACAAAAATTAACAGCAGCTAAATATATTAATAATAAAATAAATAAAGAAAACCAATGCAGGCCACTAGCAGTGTGAAAAACAAAGCACATTGACAGCCAGTTAAATTTCATTCGCAATATGAATAGGTGAAATAGATACCATAAAGCATAGCGTTGAATTACTTAACCAAAGAGGACACCGATGTGTCCAAGATAACAAAATTTCATGATTCCCCTGCCTTAAACTTCCATAACACTAAATTATTGATT
The DNA here is from genome assembly GCF_002906115.3 of Quercus suber. Classification (NCBI taxonomy): domain Eukaryota; kingdom Viridiplantae; phylum Streptophyta; class Magnoliopsida; order Fagales; family Fagaceae; genus Quercus; species Quercus suber. The sequence continues at coordinate 1,223,791 of NW_027069571.1, forward strand.
CTAAACTTATAGAAATATCCAGGAGTCAATTCTCGAGAAGGCTAGCAGCCAAGGCATAATTAATCTACTGTGACAAGGAGTTAGCCACATCAATTACAAACCGATACTTCACATCAGATTTGGCAAGCCTTTCCATAGCCGTGTTGATGTCTCCCATTTTGATCAGCTCAATGTCTGCGGTAATACCATGCTTTGCACAGAAGTCTAGCATCTCTTGTGTCTCTTTAATCCCTCCTATATCACTTCCTCCAACAAGTTTACGCCCTGCAAAAGCAAAATGTTAAAAACAAGATTGATCCAAGGCAATTGTCAAACCCAGGTTGTTGTACTGAACTGTTTTTGCTTGATGCTTAATGAAATTTCTCATTTGTCCAAAAAAAAATTGTCAAACCCAAAAGGGGAACAATCCATTTAAAGTTCTCATAAATGAAAAAGCAATTGTCAAACTTAGGTACAAATCCTTAGTTGCTATACCTTAGGTTCTCCAATCTAATTCAACCATGTGGTTACATTGACCAATGAACCACAAAGTTGAATTCAATTGTCCTTGAAAAAGATAACACCATCTTTTCTACATTGCTCAATACAACCATGAAGTTGAATTCAATTGGAGAACCTAAGTTATGCCACTTAAGGAACTGTACCTATGTTCTATCCTTCTTATTAGTGCTGGCATTGAGGGCTTGTTGTGGCTTACCCATAGCTAAAGGAAAGATGGGCAGCTCGAGGGGCTTCTCAGGCAAACCCACAGTGATCAGCTTCCCATTCAGCTTCAGCAGACTAATCAGAGGAGCCAGAGGGTGAACTGCAGACACTGTGTCAATGATGTAATCCATAGTATTGATTGCTGCCTGCAAAGTGAAAGCATAAAAGAAAAGTATATTAAGAATAATTAATTCTCATACAATTCTAACATGTGGATTATTGGGACATGTTTATTATTGTGCAACAATAAGATCATCATAATGACATCAATTTGCAGACAACTTCAAAAGGGGCCTTAAGCTATCGCAACAGCTTAAGCTAAATACTTGAAACCAGGTATCAATCCACACCGTCATCAAAGTTGGACTACCCCCTTGTGCAGCCTAACCTCTTGATCCAAACTCATAAGAACCTAGACAAACTTTGATTTCCTTTTAACTTTTAACTTTTCAGGTTAATCAGCATACCTTCATTTTTGCAGGGTCACTGGAAACAAGAAATGAATCAGCCCCAAGCCTATTGATTGCCTCCTCCTCCTTTTTTGGGGAACTGCTAATGACAGTAACTATCAACCCAAAGGCCTTACCAATTTTCACTGCAACATGGCCAAGACCACCAAGTCCTGCAACACCCAAATGCTTGCCAGGCTCAGTAATTCCATAATATTTCATTGGGCTGTATACTGTGATCCCAGCACAGAGAAGTGGAGCCCCAGCATCAGAGGGTAAGTTTTCAGGAAAGCGTAGCACATAGTGCTCATCAACAACCACAATGTCAGAATAACCACCATAAGTCTTTGTCCCATCTTGAGAATAAGAGTTATAGGTTAAAATCATTTGAGGGCAGTAATTCTCCAAATCCTGTTGGCAACTCTCACATCTCTTGCAGGATTCCACTAGGACACCAACTCCAACTCGGTCACCCACTTTGAATTTCTTCACATTCTTCCCAGTTTTGGTTACAGTACCAACAATTTCATGCCTGCAAAATAACAAGTAAATATCTTATATATATAAAGGTTCCTCCAACATGCACTGCCAAAATTTCTCCTATTTTACTACTTGTTTGTCCAAAACTGATTACACTTTGGCAAGTGCAGCAGTGTGTGTGTGTGTGCACTTGCAAGCACTGAATACTAAAAAGAAAAGCCACAAGTCAAGTTCCGAAATGGCATTTAACATGAATAAAACTTTTTAATGGATTAATTTTCAATCTAGCAGCTTAGGGAACACATCAATACATAACTCCGAAAAGTTTTTACACCAGAGACAATTCTATCATATGTTTAATGGATGGGTGTGCCAAACTCACCTAGACTATCAGCTTTGTTCAGAGCCAAATACATTTGACTTTTAAAGTGAAAGAATGGGAAAGAATTGTTATCTTTTTCTTTTTTCTATAAACTATTTGGGAACTATGGAAATGTATGGATCAAAGATGTGTATCTGTTATGATAGTGGAAGCCCTGATACCAATTTATTGGAATTTGGGGCTAGTGGAAGCGCATTCACACAAACAAGAAATAAAAACATCCACAAAAGACAACAATATTTAACATAACTATGTGAACTCTATGCCTTCATCCATGGACAATGCCAACCAAAAATATGTTCCAAGAAAACCCAAACCAGGTAAAAACTCAGGGTTTCAATAATGTGTTTTTTCTTGTTTTTCACTGTCATTTAAAAAAAAACAGTAGAACATTTACTCAATGATATTTGGCTTGGCTGATTCATGGAAAACATCTTCCAGTAAATAATATCAGTTGGTTGCCAATTGTTTAAAGAAAACATAAAGAAGGTTTCTGGACACTAGAATGAATAGATAATATAAACTAAAGGTCAAAGCTGGCATTATGAAATAATGTTGGATGGTAAATTGATAAAGTTGGTAGCCTGCTAAAAATACTTAAACCCATTACAACAAATCACAGAAAATATGGCTTAAGAAAAAAGAAGAAGCAAATAGTAGCATCCAATCCTTAGAAAATGGCATGCATTCTATTGATGATTAGAGAATATTGCTCATCTACCACCCAAATGCAAACCCTCAGCTGCCAAGCATTGAGTCAAATAACAAGCCAACAAGTATCCTAATTCACGCCTTGGCAAAATAAACTTCTAGAGTTTGTACAGAATCTCTCAGGTTGCAGAGAAAATGTTCCAAGAACTTTATGAATGAAAAAATTTCCAGAATTTGACTGGAGATTTTAGTAGTTCCCTTGCTATTCAGAACAAGTGCCTGCAGCCACCTATAAAGACCTCAAAAAAGTGATATGGTGGGCGGTAGTATCAAGGCTAGATGATTGGGTACTCAAACATGACCAACCAAGTAGTAAACCCAATGAAGAGATGGCTTTCCTGGATTGGTGGAAATATTATAGTGGAAAATGCCACCATGAGTCTCGCTTTGTATTGGATACAAAGGGCATTGCTCTAGAGCTGGTTCTTCAGAATTGGCATGTGCATCATTTCAGCAGAGGAATGATGTAAAAAGTACTGGAATTGATCACTGTCAGATTGCGAAAGCATTTAGAATGCTCTTGCTAACCAGGTGGCTTGTAATGGAATGATGTAAAGGTTGGTTAAACATATGAATTTGCAAAAGCAATTTTGTTAACACAACCTGGGTAGACTTTTTGAATTTGGTTTAAGAATTTCACAGCGTAACACTGGATCATAGTACTGGCTACAGTACATCCTATCATTTTCTCCTGTAGACACAATAGGTTGCATTGTAGCATAACAACCTAGGTAGATTAAAAAGGGGGCAATCAAAGCAGTTTATGGACGCAAATTGACAATTTATCACACTTCATAATTCAACCACACTACTAAACTCAAAAGCAGTGCATTGCTGCATCGCACAGAGAACAAGTAATTACTACTCTCCATTAGGAATTCATTTATAGTCACATTTTCTATTATTTTATTTATGCAAGCAAATGTAATTTATGGTATTGCCATGCACTGGCTACTCCACCAGATTTTGTTGAAGTGATGTAGCTATAATCAATAAAGAGCAAAATGTATAAACAAAATAAACCTTCCAAAAAATAACATTTAACTCTTTCTAGATGGCTAATGGTTAATAACACCATGCATAACCTCCTCCACATGGCAAAATTGGACCAATCTGATAACCCAAAGAAAAATACCCAACCTGAACAATAAATTTTTTGATTCAAAGCAAAAATGGTTGACCCAACAAGACCAACCAGTGCCCGACCTGTTTTTAAAAATGTTTTAGAAAAAGTCTCGGAGTATACACCCTTGATAATGCCAGCGCTCATTCCCCAGTTACGCATTATATTGAGAACAGGTCTATTGTTTCCTTATTTAATGTTAGTCTTTCTTAGCAATCTGGATGGATACAAAACAGGTGCCCTAGCAAACCACCATACAGTAGAATATGAATTTAGTGTGCTTTTATTCAAAAATGAGAAGTTGGGATTTTTGCACCATATTTTTTTATTATTTTGATTGAATTACAAAGATATGGCGAAGTGTAGATCAATGTGTCGATTTTACAGGTAAACTACTGCAAGTAACCACTTTCTTTGCTTTGCTTAATTTTCTTATATAAATAAAATAAATATAAAACACTGCATGGTCCTTTGCATAGGGCACCCAGTTTTTCATTAACATTGTTTGTGAAGAAGAACATGTACTTCCGTTTAATTCTAGCAAATAATTTCACCAACACTTACTTCTTGACAATGTAAAAGGGGCATCAAAAGGAAGAGACCTATTATTTTTGTTGTGTTGTACTTCCAAATTAGTGTTAATGTGTTATGGGATGTAATCTATAGAAGATTGGTTTAGAATTGCCATGTTCTTTCATTAAAATGTGATTTAATTTAATCTCTTGAAATTTAATGGCTTTTTCAGGCTAGTATCTACTGATATGATGATGAAATTCTTTGGAAACTAATATCAAATTTATATTTCATCAAGGCTCATACTCATCCAGATAAGGGATGAATCAATGTCAAGTTTCAACGAAATTTTAACAAGAAATAAACAACTTTTTGGCTCATTGTTTTAACTTTCATAGAATTTAATAACAACATAAAATTCAAGAATGAGATTTCATTAAATTCTAACAGAAACATGCATGAATTATTATTATACGTGGTAACCATGTACAAATAAAATTATCTATCTCAAATCAATTGGGACAAATATAATTTTGGTTAGCAATGTTGTGATTTGTAAACTCCAACATTAGACATCATAAATCATAAATAAGTTACATGAAAACTACTCTATCCCCCCCCCCTTAGACATCATAAATCATAAATAAGTTACATGAAAACTACGCTATCCAAAAAAAAAAAAAGTTACATGAAACCTACACAACCAAAAGATACATGTAAAACACTAAAATCTGTTTTAGCTCTTAAACTGATTTAAGTATTTATCGTAATTTTTTGCTACCCATCCATGGTGGATGGGGGTTTGGATTTTTTAGAACCCTATCTTTACATGTACATTAGTATTAGCTCTGTATACTGAATAATACCTTCTACTTAACCAAAGTACCTTTTTTTTTTTTACCTTCATGAAGTAGTCCTTTAGAAGTCAAATTTACATCCCTGTAAAACAATCTAACTATTCTCAAATAACCCATATAAAAAATACAAATAAGTCCAATTTCATACAGAAAATTTTCCACCACAGACCACTGTCAAGCACACTGGAAAAGTAACATACAATGCATCATCCCCTAAACTGTGAATTGACAAACATCTAAAGAAAAATCACGGTTTTTTGTGAGATATGTATCATACCCGGGAACAACAGGATACATTGTGAACCCCCACTCATTCTTGACATTGTGCAAGTCAGAGTGGCAAACCCCACAGTAAAGTATTTTTATTGTGACATCACCATCTCCAGTTTCCCTGCCAATAATGCAAAAAAAAAAAAATAAATAACCAGCTCAAGTAAGTAAATAATAAAACTAGCACTATTACCAACTCTATCTTAAATTATCCATCCTTAAACTAAATAAACAAACATTAAACCAAGAAAGTCATTTGCCATTAAACCAAGGGTATTCTAGTTATTAAACCGGTCTTCTTTTAGTCTCTGTTTGTTTTCTACTATTGTTTTTTTAATTCCCCCAACAATATGACCATAGGACAAAATACAAAAGATGAAAAGTCTAAGTCTGGGACCAGATGAAAATAAAATAAAACTGCTACAAATAGAGCTGTCAATTGTCATAGGATCGTAAAGCACAAAGTCAGCTAAAAAACAAATTTTAGTCCCTCAACCTTATATATATATATATATATATATTATTGTGTTAACCATTCTTTTCAATGATTAGACAAATCCATGTCTTACTTTATGTTTTTTTTTTTTTTTTTTTTTTTTTTTTTTTTTTTTTTTTTTTTTTTTTTTTTTTTTTTTTTTTTTTTAATGTTAAAAAGAAATCAAACTGAGGCTTAGCAATATTATATACACAAAACACAAGATGCACATCAGCTCCAGAGTTTTTTGTTGATGTTATTGTAAAGGAGCAAACCCAGCTAGCTATTGTGTAATCTCTCTCTTGTTATCAATATATTGTCTATGCGGATTATCAAAAGAAATCTACGTATCATATATGCAATACAAAAAAGATGGCTTAAATGGTTCATGGATATCTGAAATACTGCATGGCAATAAAAACCCAGTACCCAGAGTAAGAAAAGATTTCATTTTTTTTTTTTTTTTTATAAATATTTTTTCTCATTATGAGAAAATGGAAATGAATTTACAAAAAAGAACCAAAAATAAGAAGAAGAAAAACAAAAACAAAAACAAAGCTACCTTCTGGAGAAATGAAATGGGGAAAGAAGCCCAGAAGAATCTTTTGCAGCCCAACCAAAAGCCTTTTGTGGGTGTTCTTCTTCTGGTGATTTTGCCATTCTCTCCTTCCTATCCACTCAAGCTTTCCTTTTGATCCTGTTTTCCAGTCTCACCAATGACTTGTGCTCTAACAATAATGCACTGAGCTTATATATAGAAATAAGAGCCGAAAAGAAAGAGTCTGAAAAAAGAAAATATATATATTAATTTCCTAATGCAACAGCATTTATATTTATCCGGCGTCTGTTGCGGGTGAATTCAGATTATTCCTGGCGTCCAGATTCAATGTGAGTTCTAGAAATTACATTTCTAAGAATATAATTATTTTTATATTTGATTTATTCTTAGAAATTTTAAATGAATTATTTATTTTTTTCATTCTATTTTTAGATTTGAATGTGAACTATCAAGTCATTTTAAAAAAATGATTAAAATTATCAATTTATAAAAAATACAATTTCCTTTAAGCTTGGAAACCTAGATTCCTATTTATTTTAAAGAGAATCTACATTCCTACTTAGAGGAGTTTAAGGGGGGAATCCAGATTTCCCTGACATCTGATTCCCTAGTATAATTTGTAACCAAACATGAGAATCTTTAAACATTTCTAGGAATCCTAAAACATTACCCTATACCAAACGCCACATTAAAGGGTTTCTCCTAATTGGATTTTTTTTTTTTAATTCAAAAATGTCCTTATACCCTTATGTTTAAGTAAAAACAAAATTAAAGAGTAATTCGGTAAAAATACAACTCTAATTCCTACTACAACATTGCCTAAAAAATAGGATCACTCTCCTCTTATTTTTCAAATTGATTTATTCACTTCTAAATTAGATTTTTAAAATAAAAATCTATACTATTATTTAAGAGGTTTCTCCTGTTTGGATTTCTTATTTTTTAGTTCAAAAATGTTCATACATCCCTATATTTAAATAGAGACAAAACTAAAGGACAATCCGATAAAAATGCAACTCTAGCTCATACTACAGCATTGTCTAAAAAATAGGATCATTCTCCTCTTATTTTTCAAATTGATTTATTCACTTCTAAATTAGATTTTTAAAATAAAAATTATATAAATATATATATATAATAAAATAAAATAAACTTTTTTTTTTTAACAAAATAGGACCACTAAAAAAAAAGTCTCATCACACGCACGAAGCACTTGTGATGAAACTAGTTATTTTAACAGATTTCGATTTAAAAAAAAAATAGTGAGGGTAAATTAAGGGTATGTTTAGTAAACTGTATTAGGCGCTGTAATGTAATAGTTATTTCTATAGTTTAGTTATTCTTTAGTTGGTTATATTTTTATTAAAAATAATAATCATTCATTATAAATAGCTATTCTTCAAAATGAGGAATAGATATCCATCTTTAAAAAGTTGTATTAACTATTCCTTAGTAAGTGCAATAATTTCAAAATTTAATATATTTTCAAATAAACAAACTTTCCATATACATCTAACAATTATAAAAATAAAATAAAAATCATAAAAAATAATACATATCTCTCTTAAATTTAAAAATAACAATTTTTAAGGAGATATAATTGTATGAGTAAGATATTTTCTAAATTAAATGTTAAGTTTCATTCTAATGTTATAACTCACAACCAAACTAATGAATAGATTTAGTTATTATATTACAAAACATTTTATTCCTAGTAATAAATATTACAATTCTTGTCGTAATCTTCATTCAATGTACCAAACGTATCTTAAATTTTTGTAACATTGTCGTTTAATGTTTAATTATTTTTAGAAAAATGCTATATCACAACATTTTTACAGTAAATCTTATGTGTCATATTGTTATTGGTTGTTACGAGTGGGCAAAAAAGTAATTTAAGTCGTGAATTTATATTAGAAATAATAACTTTCCAGCTATGATTTGTTGTAAAAATATTGTGGATGTAGCACTTCTCTTATAAAATTTTTATAGGTAAACATCAAACAACAATGATACACAAAATTTAATTAATTTTTTATATTAAAAAAAGTTATTTATTTTTTATGCTAAATTCAAGAAGGGTAAAATTTCTCTCCAATTAAATTAAAACACTTTGATAAATTGAATTTAATTGTTCTTGAAAAGGACAATATTGTTGGCGGTTGATTAGTCAATACATCAAGGTATTTGAATTTAATTAAGAAACTCAATATATTATAATTAAGGTATATATCTAATTTTTATCAATTCAAAAAATAAAAATTGTGGTTGGTTAAAAAAAAAAGGATGAAACACAAATTGTACCTCTAAGTTTGATTGAAATTTATTTCAGTCTTCTAATTTTATTTTCATTCAATTGAGTACTCTAAGTTTTAAACTTATTCAATTCATGTCTTCCGTCCTATTTTATTAAAATTTTCCATTAAAAAAATATTTTTTCCCACATCAAAAAATCTATAAAAATAATAAAAATATTTTTTATATTTTCAATGTGAGAGTTTTTTTTATTCAAATAACCATTTTTTCTTTAGTTGATTTCACACTTAGAAACAAATTTTTAACAGAGTTGGATAGAATGCCTGAATTGATTAAATTTAAAACTTAAATAACTTAATTGAACAAAAGTAAGACTAGAAAACTGAAATAAATTTCAATCAAATTTAGAAGATACAATTTGCATTTTAGCCAAAAACAAAACGTAATAGAAGGGTTAACATTGTATATTGGCAACTACAAGTAGGTGAGCTAATTATACCAAGCAGAGAGAATGGTTCTTCTACTCCCCTTAATTATGGTACTACAATTCTTCTATGTCACTTCATTTGTTACTCTTGCTATAATTTAGCGAAAAGATAAATTGTGAGTGGTAGACATAACTTTCATATAGACTTAGTGAAAAAGTGTTTCTAAAAAAAAAAGAAAAACACTTTTTCTTAGTCATTCACAAATTATGGCAAAAATTTGTTTTCTTAGACTATCTCATTCGTATACTTTGGAAATTTTAATTATAAAGTATTTTGTCAATTTGGTGTAATTTTGGGGGTCACACACACACGCATATATGTGTGTGTGTGTGTGTGAGAATTATGGATGAACTTTTTGAGAATCAATTATGGATGAACTGACATTCAAATATTATAAGAGTAACAAAATTGTTTTTCATTCAGAAAAAGGAAATAATAAATTAATTTTGTGCCGAACTGTAAAGGTGGTGACCGTTGGGAGAATAAATGTGGTTTTTAAGGCTGAGAGTACCACCAATTTGCAACCATGTTAGGATAATTAAGGGCTCTGTCAGACAGGCTGGTGGTGATTTGAAATATATTGATTTTTATTTTATTTTCTTATGTACCATTTTTTATATTTTTTTATAAATAATATCTCCTTTTTTAAGGTTAATTGTATTATATATATATATATATATATATATATATATATATGTGTATGTGTTTCTCATAAAAAAAAATGTATGTATGAGCGTAATTTTTTTGGTATTTTGATTTGATGGTTTAAAATAAAAAATTATGAAATGAACAACATAAATTCAAATCATATTATATTTAACTAAAAAATTAATTCAAATTATTATTTTTAAGGAAAATAAAACATACCAAATCAACAAGATTTTTGAGATAGTTTGCTAATCTCGCAGTTTGAACATTTTTTCTCTTAAATCCCAAAGCAGTTTGTGTGTGAAAAGATAATAATTAAGTTACAAAGCTCTTAACTAATCATAAAGTAGCTAATAAGTTATAACAATGTTTGTCATAGTATGAAGTACTCATAAGATCAAACTTTAAAAGAAAACATTAAGTGGGTGATTTTAAAAGACATTAAAATCTTGTTAGCAAGTTTGGTCTCTCTCCTAAGAGCACCGGTATATTTATTATTTAAAATATATATATATATATATATTATTTAAACTTCAACTCTAGAAATTCACAGAGACAAAAATCATAGGGAAAAAAGGAAAAGAAAGAAAGATGCACTGACTATTAATGTACTAACAAAGATTATATTTTTCTCATTTTTAATATGTAAAAAATAAATTTTCTCTTAAAATTTTTAATCCGATTACTCGCTCAATAGTATATTTAAAAGCAATAAATCACAACTGCATTGCTTTAAAAGAAACAAAAAATCTTTTTATATAAAAAAATTACACTCTTCAGGAAAAAAAATGCAATAAACTACGAGTAAATGGCAAGTTTTATCATGGGGGTTCTGATAGCTTGGAGGTTATGGCTTACCACAAAATATGGAAGTGGGAACAAGCATCGTCATGGGCCAACTCTGACTCTCTTTGTTGGCGAAAAGGTCATAATGATAAGGTGTAACCCACCAATTATTTGTGCCTCATGAACTAAAATTTAAAGTCCTTTTTTTTTTTTGAGAAAACTAAAATTTAAAGTCCAATATTATAAATATTGTTTCGGAACTGTTCGTCTATTGAGATAAAATATTTCATTGCCGATTAATTTTGGATACTGTTTCAAAAACCATTTCAAAATTACTGTTAAAATATATATTTAAATATTATTATTGCTCTTATGTAAAATAATGAATTCAATATAGTTTTTTATTAAAATAAAGTGGGATTATTATTTTTAAAAAAACATTTATTTTAAGGTTTTTTAATAAAACTCACATTTTTAGTAATTGTACCCAAGGGAGCTTCCAACAAGCTTCTTACTAACTACTTTTTCCCATTTCCCCCTCCCTCCCCCCCCCCCCCCCCACGTGACTAGTACACTGTAACCTATTAATGCTACTTCTATCTTTCATTATTGCATATTGCTAGTCTTTCACTCTCTTCATCATTTCACGTCAGAGCTCCTTTATCTCATTCTCATTTTCTTCATCTCCTTTATTTATTTATTTATTTTTTACAAGTCACACCATTTTTGCTACATCTTGCTCTTCAATTTTATTTTCAACTTCTCTATCACAGTTGAGAGGGTCAAACAGTGAGAAATGATAGAGAAACTAGGAGCTATAGGATGCTGATCAAATTCAGAAGGGAAATAAGAAGCCAAAATCATACTAGCTGGAAAATGAATTTCGACCGAAATTGGCCGAAATTGACCGAAACACCTGGAACGAGCCGAAATGGGGCGAAATTTAATCCAAGGTGGATTATAAGGTATTACCATTCTATTTTACACACCGGTATGAGACATTCTATCTATAATGGAACGGAATCCATAACATTGATTTAAACCACCCGGTCCACTCCCACCCCCAAAACCCTTGTTTTGTTTTTAGTGTGAAAATTACCAAACGGCCCTTGGACCTTTTTGATATTGTTATTCTAATAATATTGTTTGTATTTTTTAAAAATATGTGTTGGTGAAAAAATGTGTAAAAATACGTATAATATTATTTAAACACTAAAGACTATTGTTCAAAATACACTACCAAACAACCTTGAGCAGATATAAAAGATACTTATCTTTCGGATGTTATGGTCCACACTTACTTATTAGTATTAATCAAGGGTATAGCTGTGTGCATGTTTGTGTCTCTTATCAATTTTATTTCATTTTTTAAATCAAATCTCCGCCCATTAATAATGATAATTTTTATTGAGAAGATAATATTAATAATACAGTAATTGACTGTATAATTGAAGACGCTGAGAGGAAAAAAAATGGTTTTACAGAAATAATAAAAGCAATGTCTATAACAAGACACAAGTGCAACGTGTGAGAGAAATAAAATTATAGTGGATGGTCTCACACTCTCTTCTCTTGAAATTTATTGCAAAGATTTTATGCACAGAATTTTGAGATTTTTTCTTTTTTTTAGCATAATTTAAGTGTATATGTGTGTAAAACTCATTCCTGAAAACTTGAACCCCGACTCTTACTCCTCATACCTCATAAATACTTAATACTTATGGAGTGACCATCGCGCCAAATATGTGCGGCGGTAGAANAAAAAAAAAAAAAAAAAAAAAAAAGAGGAATGAGAAGTATAAGAAAAGACAAAAACCATAAAAGATGAAAAAAAAAACTGACACAGTATAACAGAGAAAAAAAAAGATGAAAAAACAAAACGGAATAGAAGTACAAGAAAAAAAAAAAAAAAACGAAATAGAACTATAAGAAAAGACAAAAACTATAGAAAATTAAGGAAAAAAAAAAAACACAGAAGAGACAGATGGTAGTATAACAGAGACAAAAATCATAGGGAAAAAAGGAAAAGAAAGAAAGATGCACTGACTATTAATGTACTAACAAAGATTATATTTTTCTCATTTTTAATATGTAAAAAATAAATTTTCTCTTAAAATTTTTAATCCGATTACTCGCTCAATAGTATATTTAAAAGCAATAAATCACAACTGCATTGCTTTAAAAGAAACAAAAAATCTTTTATATATAAAAAAATTACACTCTTCAGGAAAAAAAATGCAATAAACTACGAGTAAATGGCAAGTTTTATCATGGGGGTTCTGATAGCTTGGAGGTTATGGCTTACCACAAAATATGGAAGTGGGAACAAGCATCGTCATGGGCCAACTCTGACTCTCTTTGTTGGCGAAAAGGTCATAATGATAAGGTGTAACCCACCAATTATTTGTGCCTCATGAACTAAAATTTAAAGTCCTTTTTTTTTTTTGAGAAAACTAAAATTTAAAGTCCAATATTATAAATATTGTTTCGGAACTGTTCGTCTATTGAGATAAAATATTTCATTGCCGATTAATTTTGGATACTGTTTCAAAAACCATTTCAAAATTACTGTTAAAATATATATTTAAATATTATTATTGCTCTTATGTAAAATAATGAATTCAATATAGTTTTTATTAAAATAAAGTGGGATTATTATTTTTAAAAAACATTTATTTTAAGGTTTTTTTAATAAAACTCACATTTTTAGTAATTGTACCCAAGGGAGCTTCCAACAAGCTTCTTACTAACTACTTTTTCCCATTTCCCCCTCCCTCCCCCCCCCCCCCCCCCACGTGACTAGTACACTGTAACCTATTAATGCTACTTCTATCTTTCATTATTGCATATTGCTAGTCTTTCACTCTCTTCATCATTTCACGTCAGAGCTCCTTTATCTCATTCTCATTTTCTTCATCTCCTTTATTTATTTATTTATTTTTTACAAGTCACACCATTTTTGCTACATCTTGCTCTTCAATTTTATTTTCAACTTCTCTATCACAGTTGAGAGGGTCAAACAGTGAGAAATGATAGAGAAACTAGGAGCTATAGGATGCTGATCAAATTCAAGAAGGGAAAATAAGAAGCCAAAATCATACTAGCTGGAAAATGAATTTCGACCGAAATTGGCCGAAATTGACCGAAACACCTGGCGGATTTTTTTTTTTTTTTTTTTTTTTTTTTTTAAATAAAAAAATTTATCTTCCTTTGGCTTGTTCTCTTTTAAAAAAATTGTGTCCAATTGTTAAATTAAAAAATGTGTTACTTTTGTTTTATTTAATAGGAATATAATTATAAATTTATACCAACTTCAATTCCCACCAAACAAATAAGTTTTCTTTCCTCTCACTTTCTATCCTCCCAACCAAAAACAAATGAGAGAAAATAAATATCTTATATTCTCTCACTTTTCTATCAATTCCTAATTTTTTATCATCTCACTTTTCCACTTATTCAACAAAATGGACCTAATACCATGGTTTCAAAAACCGGACTGGGGGCAAAACTGGATTTGCCTCAAGCTTCCGATTTAACCCAATATTTAATCGGCTTTGACCAGTTATTGGGGTTTTTAACTAGTTTTGACCAGGTTGGTGAGTTTCACTAGTTTACCTATCTAGGTCCAAGTGTGGGGGTTGCCGTTCGACCTTATCAATGAAGAGGCTGGCTGGGATATTGGCTGGGAGATTGGGAGTGTAGTGGAGGTTGATTGTAAAGTGTTTGCTTCTCACCAAGCCCGCTTCCTTCGAATTAGAGTAGAAGTCCCTCTTGACAAACCACTATGTCGGGGAGGCTAGGTGGCAAGCCTAGAGGGTGACTACGTCAAGGCCGCGTATAAATATGAGAGGTTGGTAGGGTGGTGTTTCAATTGTGGTAGATTGGGACATGAAGCAAATGGATGCCCATAACCAAGTGCAGGTAACTCAGCAGGTAAACTGTATAGTGAGTGGTTAAGGGCGGGTATTAGGACAAAACCAAAGGCCCCACAGGGTGGAGCGGAAGGCCACCCATGACAAAGTACAACACAGTCGCCACCCAAACCGCCTAAGGACCTATCGCAAACAAAAACCCTACAATTGACTACTGGTGATGTAGATGGAGAGATCGAGATTTAGGGGAATGACACAGAAAGTATCAACGCTAAAGGAAAGTCCACGATTCGGGGAATCGAGAGGGACATATTAAACTTGCCAATCACTGATGCCATGTCAACTAAGACAGAGGGATTGGGCCTCACTTTGATTTTTGGTGCCCAAGTACATGCACACCCATTGCAACCTAAGAAGTTTTCGAATCCCCAAGATGTGGAGTTTGATTTATCGAGGGAAGACCTTTTTAGTGTACCTATTAACTATGGTACAAATGAGCATGTCACTGGAGTGGACTACATGCTCGTGGATACTTTCCCCTACAGGATTCACATGTGCCTGCATGGGACATGAGACCCACCACAAGTACCACTCCTTCAGTGGTCACTTAGAAAAAGCTTGCCCGGCCTCATAGTGCTGATAAAAAGGTAGAGCCTCTAGACCTATAAGTTCGGGTAGGTAGCAAACGTCGAATCCGAGACCAGAAGAAATATGAATTTGAAACAGACTTGGAGAATAGCAAACGACATAAGGTTTGGCCAAAAAAAATAAAACCACCTTCCCTAACGGTGGTAGCTGCTCCCCAGACACGCCAATCACAATGATCATCATGAGCTGGAATTGCAGGGGGCTTGGGAATCATCGAACAGTTCAGGTACTTACCGACTTTGTAAGAAAAAAAGGACCTACAATTTTGTTTCTAATGGAAACAAAGTAGATAGTAAGTGAGATGCAACATATTAAAACAGAGTTGGACTTCTCATCTATGCTGGTTGTGCAAAGTGTGAGACAAAGTGGTGGGCTTGCCTTGCTATGGAAGAATGATGTGGTGTTTTTGACTCAAACCTACTCTCCTAACCATATTGATGCTCATATCACTTCACTTTTGCATCCTATTTGGAGGTTAACGGGGGTATATGGTCACCTTGAGGAATAGCTTAAATGGGAGACATGGAGGTTGATGAGGCATCTACCATCCTGAGCCTCATTCCCGTGGGTCTGTTTGGGAGATTTTAACGAAATACTATGTTCTGAAGAGAAGAATGGCCGAATACCGAAACCTTTACAACCAATGTAGGACTTCATGGCTGCTCTTCTCCATTGTGGGTTAGTAGATTTAGGATTTCAAGGGCACGAGTACATTTGGAGAAATGGTAAGGGTGGGGATGCTTTCATGGAATAGAGGCTGGACAAAGCATGTGCATCGATGGACTGGCAAGAACTATTCCCCTAAGCAAAAGTTTTCCACACATCGGCCTCCTATTCTGACCATGATTTGATTCTCTTAGAAACTGAAGCCACCAATACAAGCCAATGCGGTAAACCTAAGATACAACGGTTTGAGGAAAAGTGGGACACCTATCCTGAGTGTGAAGAAAAGATTTGTTTTTCTTGGACCTAAACTCAACCAATGGGTAGCCTTATGCTTTGCTTGTTTGAAAAAATAAAAAGATGAAGGATGGACTTGGTAGCGTGGAGTCAGGCCACCTTTGGGAATACTAGGAATCGAATCATTTCTAAGCAAGGAGAGTTGGAAGAGCTAATGGAAGTGGGTTTTGGGGGCAAACCTAGATCGAATTAATGAGGTCAAGAGGGAGATTAATGAATTGCTGCACCATGAAGAAGTATTTTGGTGACAACGAGCAAGGTCTATTTGGCTTCCAGCTAGAGGTAAAAACACCAAGTACTTCCACCAAAGACTGAGTCAACGTCGACGAAAGAACACTATTAATGGTCTTCATGATTCTAATCGGGTGTGGTGTATTGATACAGAGGGCATAGCAACCATTGCATATGACTATTATAAGAATTTGTTTACCACCTCCAACAACCTAAACATGGATGAAGTGTTGGCTTCGGTGGAGAAAGTGGTCATTGACGACATGGCTAGGAGCTTGGTTTGTACATATACAAAGGATGAGGTTAGAATGGCTCCTTTCCAAATGCACCCATCCAAGTCACCAGGCTCAGATGGTATGTCTCCTTTCTTTTTTCAAAAATTTTGTCACATTGTGAGACACGATGTCATAGCAGTAGTTTTGTCTGTCTTACACTTAGGGATGTATTTGCATAAAATTAACTTTACACATATTGTGTTAATTCCTAAAAAGAATAATCCACAATATATCATGGAATTTCGTCCCATCAACTTGGGTAATGTGGTTTCTAATATTATCTCTAAGGTTCTTAAGAACTGTGTGAAATCTATATTGTCCAATGTTATCTCTGACTTCTAAAGTGTGTTTGTGCTGGATAGGCTTATTACGAACAATAGTACTGTTGCTCTTGAAATGTTACATAGGATGCGGAATAGAAGAAAAGGGAAGGTCAGGCACATGGCAATAAAGCTTGATATTAGCAAGGCATATGACATGGTGGAATGTGAGTTTCTTAAAAGGAGCATGGTGAGGCTTAGCTTTCTGGTGCAGATGACAGTTTGTACAGCCTTATACTCTATCCTCATTAGTGGCGAACCTCATGGTTACATAACCCTTTGCAATGGTGAACCTCATGGTTACATAACCTCAAGGTGATCCTTTGTCTCCATATCTTTTCCTCCTCTGTGCTAAGGGCCTCTCGTCCTTGTTGCAGAAAGCCACTGAAGCTTAACAGTTGAAAGGTCTTCTCTTTTGTCATGGTGGAGTCCGGATTTCCCATCTCCTCTTCGTTGATGATAGCCAACTCTTTTGTGAGGCAAAACTTGTGGAACTGACTATTGGAGCTACTCACACAATACAAAAAAGCTTCCAGATAGGTGATTAATCACCAAAAGACTACTTTGTTTTTCAGCCAAAATACCAGCCGAGACATGCAGGAGAATATTCAGGCTATGTTTGGTGCTCAGATCTTAACCAACTGTGAGAAATATCTCGAGTTGCCTATGGTGGGGGGTAAATCAAAGGTGGGTACGCTTAAAGCCTTGCAGGAAAGGATCTCTAAGGGTAATGAGGTGGAAAGAGAAGTACATTTCTAAGGTAGGGAGGGAGGTCCTAATTAAGACAATGGCCCAAGTGATCCCTACCTATTCCATGAGCATCTTCAAGTTACCTAGGCTAGGGCAATATGTGATGGTGTTAACTCAATCTTGGCTAAGTACTGGTGGGGACAGACTTGGAATGAGCGGAAAATCCATTAGATTAACTGGGGTAAACTGTGTACTCCAAAAGATAGAGGTGGTATGGGCTTTCGAGATATTCATTTGTTTAACCTAGCAATGTTGGCTAAGTAGGCATGGTGGTTGATATAGGGGACACACTCTCTCTTCTATAAGGTGTACAAAGCCAGGTACTTTCCTACTTGTTCCTTCAAGGAGGCAGAACTAGGGCATAATCCCTCTTACGTGTGGTGAAGCCTTCTTAGTGCTCGGGAGCTACTTCGGGAGGGATCTGTTTGGAAGGTTGGAGATGGCCGCACAATTGGTATCCGGAGTCATAAGTGGCTTCCTCATCCTCCGTTGTTTCGGGATGGAGTGGACTAGTCGTTGAAAGTCTATGACTTCATTGATCCACATACCAAACAGTGGGATAGGGGGAAGATTAATGCCTGGTTTTAGCTGTCGTCAAGGGATGAAGTGCTTAGAATTTGTCTTGGGAATTTGGAATCGCATGATAAACTGTACTGGAATGAGAACAAGTCCCAGACATTCTCGGTGCGAACTGCATATCGAGTAGCTCTTAGGATAAATAGAATTATGGGAGTAGAGCACTCCCTGACTTAAGATGACTAGCAGGTCTAGAATAGGTTATGGAAGTTGCCTATCCCACCAAAAGTGCGTACCTTTGTATGGCGGGCTAGCTCTGACATCCTCCCTACTTGGGCTAACTTGATCCGTCGGAAGGTCCCTATTGACCTGAAGTGTGCTATCTATGGAACAAATGATGAGACGGTTATCCATATCCTCTAGCAATGCCCTTTAGCCCGAAATGTGTAGGTGCTAGTTCATGGGAGACTACAAAACTATGACTCCTTGGCTCAAATGTTTCTAAGCCTAGCCTATACGTTGATGGAGAAACTGCCTAGAAGAGACTTGGAGACATGGGCTATGGTGACGTGGTCCATTTGGAATGCGCGAAATATGTTCCATTTTGAAGCAACTCTGACCCCTCCCCATGCAATTTTAAAAGAAGCAATGTCCTTGATGGAAGATTATCAGAGGTTAGCATGTAGCCTTTCGTGTAGCTAAGCACCTGTGTGTGCTGCTTACTCTCCTTGAGAAGTGTTTTTATATTTTTTTTATACTTTTTCGGTTTTTTTATACTTTTTTGAAGTTGCTGTATCTTGACTTTCGGGTTTGGTCAGTGGGTACCACCTTGACTCTCTTACCTGTCCTTGTAAGTTTGCTTTCCTATATTCAATAGACATCTATCTCTTCTGTTAAAAAAAAAAAAAAGTATTTGAAATGAGATACTAAAATAAATGTTAATTTTTTAAAAATCAATTATAGGGATAAAGACTTTTTATAAATAAAAGAAAAAGTGTTTTTTGAAACTTTTAGCAGTGTTTTGAAAAACGATGCAATGCATACTTTATTGTAGTATTTGTCAGAAGAAATCACGCGGTTCTGTAATTTACCTTTATCTATAGAGTTGTAATGATTTCACTATATTCAGAGATATTATTCAAGACAACAATATTTATATTCAACACATTGAATCCACAATGGCTTAAAAACAAGCCAAAAAACTATAACACCTTTATATCGGGTTGAGTCGTAATTCGCATAAAATACAAACTAAACTCCACATAAGTTAACCCAATAGAAAATTGAATCCAAATATTTAGAGTAAGTGGATAAGGTTGAGTATTATATTATAATCGATCAACTTTTTTAGTGCAGTCACATGAGTCCGTTGAAGTTCTTATTTATTTATTTGCTTTTATTATTTTCTAATGTAGTGAAATCCAACGTATTTCTTCTAAATGAAAGCGTGATGACATCTGTGGGGCCCGTGGGCCTGATAGTCTCAGCCTATCGTGTAGTAGGCCCAAGGCCCGCGCCGAGGACGGATGACCATCCAAGGCTAAATTAGGGAGAGACTCTTTTTTGGATCCACGCCGAGGACCTCTTCATCCTTGGCATACTAAGGATAATTTTGGGAAGGGACAAGCCCAGAGCAAGCTGTCACCTCCACACTTAATGCATTCACCTAACCCCTCTGGCCACATTAATGGGGATGCAACCCCTTAGCAGGGCGACGTTGATCAGTGTGAACCACTTGAGTGTTGGTAAGGCCTCTGATATGACGGACGGTCAGAAGAAAGGTGAATGGATGATTAACAGATGGAAGAACGAGATAGGACAACGAAGACTATATAAAGAGGAGCGATTAAAGTAAAAGGGGGGGGGGGAGAAAAAGAGGAAAAAGGTCTTCTCGGCCCAGGGCCGAGGAGCATCCCCCAGTTGTAAGTAGTTCTAAGTATTTTTTTTTTAATAAAAGAAGAGAGTTCAGGCTTCGTGAACGCCGGCCAGCGCCTAAACCTTCGATCCACTCTCTAAAAATTTATTGTTTGGGCTTGTTGGGCTGAAAACCCATTCATACTCTGGGTCCAAGCCAAATTGAGTCCCCACAATTGGCGCCGTCTGTGGGAAGGATTAGTGCGTTGGCCGGCGCACCAGGCAATTGTTCTAAGTGGTCGTTTTACAGTAGGTTGGCGAAAAAAAAAATTGCAAGCAAATAGAAGATTTGACAGCGAAAAGAGAAATCTTGATATTATTTCATAAATAGAAAAGTACAAAATACAATCAGAGGCTCAAGCAGGCGTGTTTTACAAACAAATTTACAAGCTAATTCTACAATCAGAGGCCCTGGCAGACCCGTCCTAGAACTAGTTGGAGGGAAGTGTCAACCCGTTCCCTTATTGGCACAAAGAGAATGGGAGAACTTGACAATAAGAGGGCGGAAGGGGGCTAAGACTGGCTCGCTTCAAAGCCACCAACAACTCCTTTCTCGGAGTGGCGGAGCTTGAACAAAGCGAGGAGCAGATGCAGGGGCTCCAGGACGCTCTCTCCCGTGATGTTCCCTTGATTCTCTCCAGTCCTCACGAGAGTTGGCCGTTGGAGACGGCAACACTCGAGCACCGCCCATGACATGAATTCGCACGTCTCCTTCGTCGGGGGTGCGCTCCGAGGAGAGACATTAGGTACTTCAACGACATCCCATCGGGCCACCTTGTATGGCGCCATTGGGGTTACGCCTAGATTCTGCCGCACCGGAAGCCCAGTAGGGGCTGCAGCCATAACGACTCTTGGCACAGATGTCCTCACACCCGCCCAAAGCCGCCCCATATTTGCCAACTCCAGTCACAATTCCGGCGGGGTTATTAAAGGGGCTTGGGGGGCTGAAAGGGTGTGTTCTTTCTGTTTGTGTTGGGAGGTTCATGGAGTATGGAGAAACCATCCCCCCAAAAAGCCTTATATAGAGGATGGGGGTCGGTGAAAATTAATTCATGCAGAATTCCAAAAGAGAGTTATCAGCAGGGCTAATAATGAAGTTACCAAATTCCAAGGGGGCCGTAGACCGTTGAACTTGTGTTAATTCACGAGGACATTAATGAAGGCGCGTCTCGCGCACCGAAGCGTCAAGCGCGAAACACGAACGGCCAAAGGACGCTTTATAAATGAAAAAAGATGGGGGCTTGAGCTGGAGGCGAGATCAACGCCACGTGTAAAGATCATAATCCGACCCAAGGAGGAATCGTCTCCAGTAAAGCGGTCCGAGGACAAACCCCTACTTACAGAAAAATAGAAGTGGTAGACAGAACCAAGGCATTGCATGGTCCTCGGACCCAAGCCTATGGTAAAACTATTCACACCATTATACCTAGGTACTAGACAGAACCAAGATATTGCATGGTCCTCGGACTCAAACCTATGGGGAAACTAGATACTTACAGAAAAATAGAAGTGATAGACAGAACCAAGGCATTGCATGGTCCTCGAACCCAAGCCTATAGGAAAACTATTCACACCATTATACCTGGGTACTAGACAGAACCAAGGTATTGCATGGTCCTTGGACTCAAACCTATGGGAAAACTAGATACTTACAGAAAAATAGAAGTGGTAGACAGAACCAAGGCATTGCATGGTCCTCGGACCCAAGCCTATGGTAAAACTAATCACACCATTATACCTGGGTACTAGACAGAACCAAGGTATTGCATGGTCCTCGGACTCAAAACTATGGGGAAACTAGATTCTTACAGAAAAATAGAAGTGGTAGACAGAACCAAGGCATTGCATGGTCCTCGGACCCAAGCCTATGGTAAAACTAATCACACCATTATACCTGGGTACTAGACAGAACCAAGATATTGCATGGTCCTTGGACTCAAACCTATGGGGAAACTAGATACTTACAGAAAAATAGAAGTGGTAGACAGAACCAAGGCATTGCATGGTCCTCGAACCCAAGCTTATGGTAAAACTATTCACACCATTATACCTGGGTACTAGACAGAACCAAGGTATTGCATGGTCCTCAGACTCAAACCTATGGGGAAACTAGATACTTACAGAAAAATAGAAGTGATAGACAGAACTAAGGCATTGCATGGTCCTCGGACCCAAGCCTATGGGAAAACTAATCACACCATTATACCTGGGTACTAAACAGAACGAATGTATTGCATGGTCCTCGGACTCAAACCTATGGGGAAACTAGATACTTACAGAAAAATAGAAGTGATAGACAGAACCAAGGCATTGCATGGTCCTCGGACCCAAGCCTATGGTAAAACTATTCACACCATTATACCTGGGTACTAGACAGAACCAAGGTATTGCATGGTCCTCGGACTGAAACCTATGGGGAAACTAGATACTTAGCAGAAAAATAGAAGTGATAGACAGAACCAAGGCATTGCATGGTCCTCGGACCCAAGCCTATGGTAAAACTATTCACACCATTATACCTGGGTACTAGACAGAACCAAGGTATTGCATGGTCCTCGGACTCAAACCTGTGGGGAAACTAGATACTTAACAGAAAAATAGAAGTGGTAGATAGAACCAAGGCATTGCATGGTCCTCGGACCCAAGCCTATGGTAAAACTATTCACACCATTATACCTGGGTACTAGACAGAATCAATGTATTGTATGGTCCTCGGACTCAAACCTATGGGGAAACTAGATACTTAACAGAAAAATAGAAGTGGTAGACAGAACCAAGGCATTGCATGGTCCTCGGACCCAAGCCTATGGGAAAACTAATCACACCATTATACCTGGGTACTAGACAGAACCAATGTATTGCATGGTCCTCAGACTCAAACCTATGGGGAAACTAGATACTTAACAAAAAAATAGAAGTGGTAGACAGAACCAAGGCATTGCATGGTCCTCGGACCCAAGCCTATGGAAAACTAATCACACCATTATACCTGGGTACTAGACAGAACCAAGGTATTGCATGGTCCTCGGACTCAAACCTATGGGGAAACTAGATACTTACAGAAAAATAGAAGTGATAGACAGAACCAAGGCATTGCATGATCCTCGGACCCAAGCCATGGTAAAACTATTCACACCATTATACTTGGGTACTAGACAGAACCAAGGTATTGCATAGTCCTTGGACTCAAACCTATGGAGAAACTAGATACCTACAGAAAAATAGAAGCGATAGACAGAACCAAGGTATTGCATGGTCCAAGGACTCGAACCTATGGAGAAAATAACTATCTGTAGAAAAACCAGAGTGTTACCTAGAGTCAAGCTATAATACGATCCTTAGATTTATATTTGAAGGATAACAGGTGATCTCATGAGATTAACTCCAGAATAGAGTACAAGTATTGAGCAGAATATTAGAGTAAAGCAAGTAAAAGAAAATATCCATAGTTGGAAGCAAAGTATTGAGTATTCAGTTCAAACAGAAAATATACAATCTCCTTACAATGCCACCGAGGCAAGAAACAAAATGAAATAAAAAAGAAAATAAACAGAATTATCCTATGTCATACACCAGTATCCCTCAACTCAGTAAGCAAATTAATTCGATAAGCAGATCAAAAGGCTTTAGCCAAGGCCTAAGGGCTTTGTCTCGGAAGGTCCGCAGGAGGCCTCGCCACGTCTTGTGGCATTTCCTAACCCTCGGTTCTAACTCCCTCTAACGTTTTCTGGGGTTCAACCTCCTCGGGGGGTTGGTCAGCTGAAAACGTAGCCTCGGCGGTCTTATTGTGGCTCTCACTCGCTGGTAATGCGGACCCCTCCTCGGGAGCAGCAGGGGCAGTCTCGCGAATTGCAATAGGGTAATATACCCTGTCCTCCCTTCTAAGGTCAGATGAGGCATCAACCCTTGCTTGGTTGAGGGCTTCATGCCAGGTCTCAGAACAATAATGCCTGCACACTGCAGGAACTTGAGCTTGAAGGGTGGCTTCAGTCTTAACCACCCCATCTGCGAAAGCCTCCTCCTCCGCCTGTTCTACAGAGCGCTCAGCGTCTATTTTTGCAAATACCGCCTCATCTTTGGCTCTCACAGCCTCGTCTCTGGCATACTCGGCGATACCTTTCTCATTAATTGTCTCGGCCAATTTTTTCTTCAGCTAGGCAATGTCCCCTTTGGCAGTCTGTAGTTGGCCCTCAACGTCTTGTAAGCGATTGGTTTGATCCTCAGCTTGCTTCCTAGCCGCGGCTAAGTCGGAGGCAGCAGTGTCCCTGGCCTTTGTCATCTCCTCCAGATTCTCGGTCGCCTTTTTTAGGTCGGCCTCAGATCTCTTGAGAGTACTGGCAGCTTTCAAGAACTTGTCACGCTCTTGCGCTAAGGCGCTGCTTTGGCCATCAACCTCCTCGTCTAACCTGAAAAGAGCCTGGATAGCCTGCCAATAAAAACAAGTAACTCCGTAAAGAGAAGGGAAGGTACTAAGCAACAATGTCTAAATAAAGTAAATAGGTACCAAGGACCCACCATGCCTAGATATTTCTTAAGGTTAAGGACAACGTCTGGCCCACTCATATTTCTTAGCTCGGCCATGTCAGTGGGAAAGAGAAGAGACTTCTCCAGGGCATCGGCTACGAGAGCCCCCTCAACTCCTTGAGATTCCCGTATCGATGCGTCATCCATCAGGGGTTGATCATGGAGCATGGCAGCAGGCAGCCAGGCTTGGGCCTCAGACTGCTGGACGATCTTCCTACCTTTCTGTTACCACCGAGCTTCAGCTGCTTCGGGAGCCTACGAAATCCACCTTCCTCGGGCGGGGAATGGGATTTGCTCCCATCCATTGGTTCCTTACCCTTGGAAGGTCTCTTCCTTTTTGGGTCATAAGACTCGGTCTGAGGGTCTGATACTGTAGGGACAGAGGATGACCTGGTTTGCACAGTTAAAATCTGGGGTGGATGTGTTGAGGGCTTGGGCTGCGACTCTTCCGGTGCACCCTTCTTGGAGCCGCCTTCAAGCAGGTCAAGAAGATTGGTTTGGGGCTGTCTTTTAAACCCCATCCCGGCCTGAGTACCAACTCTTAGGGACCGGAGATCGGCTTCAGACAGATGAGGGTCTCCTAGATCACCAGAGGGATCCTCAGACTGATCAGCTAGGTTGAACACACTATAGTCGCCCTCAGAAGAGCTCAGTTCAACCACCTCCCCTACCTTCTTAGATTGTCCTTCCTTGGCCACCGTTACTTGGTGGGATGAGGAGGGACCTGCTAGCGGAATACCTTCAGGTATGTGAGATCCCTCGAAAAATGCAAAACCGTCCTCCACCACGGTAATCTGCGTAAGCCGAGGGTCACGAGCTCTAATTACGTACCTCGGGACTGGGAATGATTTCTGAGCTGGGTCGCATCCGAGGATTTTGTGAATAGCTCTAACCTGGTTATCAGTTTCGTTTAGGAAAAGTTCTGACCTAAGAACGGTTTCCAAATCCGCTTTGTTGACCAGGTGGAAATGACGTGTGAAGGCGTGCGGATCTGCGAAAAGAAAAGCAAAACTCCGGTGGTTAATCAATCAAAGCGGATATACAGCTATAAAAAAAATAGAAATAGTGAAACCTAGATCGTCTCCTACTTCGGATACCCTACCTGGCTCCCCCTCTACTGTTGGGAAGTGAAAACCATTGTGCCACTCCCCCGACACTATGAGGAAATCTTGAGTCAACCCCTTATTAGAATCAGGAAGACATTGGATGAGTCGGACCTTATTGTCCCTCGTCTTCATATAGTACGTCTTACCCCTTAGGTGATGAAGGTTGTAGCACCAATTCACATCGTGGTGAGTCAGTCTCAGCCCCATTTTCTCATTCAAGGTATCTACACACCCTAGTATCCTAAATACATTCACGGCGCACTGGGTAGGAGCCAGACGAAAATGCTTAAGGTAACCGAGAGTCACTGGCCTCATAGGGATTCTCATCCCTCCCTCTACGAAAGCGACTATCGGGATCACGACTTCACCCTCTCTCCTCTTAATGTACCACTCCCCTTCTTCACAGTACCTCAAACTCACATTATTGGGTATCCCATAGTCAACAATGAATTTGTTCATCATCTCGTTGGACTCAACCAACTTCTTAAACTTACCCATCCCCCAAAGACAACTAAAGGTTCCAGAAAAAGAGAAGAAGGAATAGAATTAGGGAAAATTTGGGGTCACCGGAAGAAGAGGACTTACAGAAATATGACGATCCTCTTTAGGCAGTGTGCAAGTTGAACCAGATTCAAATTATACGCATCAATGGTCGTAAGCGCGAAAATGAGGAAACCAGACGGTTCAAACAGGTACTTATACTCCCCCTTAGGCTCCCCAAATGTAACTGCTTGCCCATAAAAGCAGGAGATCCCCACCGAACAATTACCATCACACCGTTGAAAGTGGGAAACGTGGTGCCGCCAAAATTTAATGTGGGCACACACTGAGTCTTGAAACGCCAAAACGTACATCGAGCAGTTGAAAAGTCGCCGACATTAGCACGGACCGAAGTGGGGTGATTCATCTAGAGGGCCCGTAGATATCAAAACCCTCCTCCCCGTCCGAGGAAATGTGCAGCAGGGTTTTGAGGGGCTATTGTGGGGCCCGTAGGCCTGATAGCCTCAGCCCATCGTGTAGTAGGCCCAAGGCCCGCGCCGAGGAAGGATGACCATCCAAGGCTAAATTAGGGAGAGACTCTTTTTTGGATCCACGCTGAGGACCTCTTCGTCCTCGGCATACTAAGGATAATTTTGGGAAGGGACAAGCCCAGAGCAAGCTATCACCTCTACACTTAATGCATTCACCTAACCCCTCTGGCCACATTAATGGGGATGCAACCCCTTAGCAGGGCGACGTTGATCAGTGTGAACCACTTGAGTGTTGATAAGGCCTCTGATATGACGGACGGTCAGAAGAAAGGTGAATGGATGATCAACAGATGGAAGAACGAGATAGGACAATGAAGACTATATAAAGAGGAGCGATTAAAGTAAAAGAGGGGGGGAGAAAAAGAGGAAAAAGGGCTCCTCGGCCCAGGGCCGAGGAGCATCCCCTAGTTGTAAGTAGTTCTAAGTATTTTTTTTTTAATAAAAGAAGAGAGTTCAGGCTTCGTGAACGCCGGCCAGCGCCTAAACCTTCGATCCACTCTCTAAAAATTTATTGTTTGGGCTTGTTGGGCTGAAAACCCATTCATACTCTGGGTCCAAGCCAAATTGAGTCCCCACAACATCCATTAACAAAAAGGCTTGAAAATTCATAATCTTTCCCAAATGGAGAGAAATAAACCAGTTATCAAGCCTACTCTTTTCATCATGTTTTCTTTAATGCAATACTATTTTAATTTAATTATGATTAAGAAGGTCTTGTTCAAATATTCCTCTAGCTAGTGTTGTAAAAAGTATATCCAATATCCACCTACATCACCTAGAACAACTATATATATATATATGTATGTATGTATATATGTATGTATGTATGTATGTATGTATGTATGTATACACTCATGTTGAGCCTCTTCATTTGTTGTTATACTCCTATTGAGCCTCCTTATTTGTCATATCATTGGCCACATCATTATTATTTTTTATCTCTAATTTTTTTGACAATATTAAATATATAAATATATGAACTTTACAAATTCATTTTGGGCAGTTTTAATTTTACATATTCATCTACTTTAATTTTGATGTTGTAATTAAATAATAAATCAATGAAAGTTCAAAGCAAAAGTGTTGTCTATACATTTTCAACTTTGGCGGTTTTAATTTTACATATAATTTTGTCCATTTATCTTTCTTAATTATTTTGGCTCTTTTTATTCTCACACTCTTACTATAAATTTGGCACTCTTTCCCATTCTATGCATAATTTTCCCACACAAAAGGGTTATTTCTCTCTCTCTCTCGCTCTCTCTCTCTCTCCCTCAAAATTTTTTTTTTTCATTTTATGTTGGATTTTTTTCCTACCTTAGATTGATGAATATTTGTATTCTTTAGAACTCTACTTTTGGTGTTTTATAACTAAAAAATGAACTCAATGAAGAATCAATATTTTTTTTAAAAAATTGTCTATAAAATGGTATTCACAAGTCTTGCTTAATTATTGATGGTAGAAAAAAAATACAACATGAAAACTACCCAATAGGAAGGAGGATATCCTTCTAAAGGTTTGCACTCACATTGTTCTATTATTGACTAATTCATGTCCTTGATTCAAATATTCTTTTTATCATTTTATTTACAACACAAAATAATTTTAATGAATTGTGTTTGTTGTTAACCTGATTTAGGAAAATTCATATTATAATATGTTCATATTTTGTGTTGTTGTCAGGTTTCAGTTTATTTAAAAAACAACAGGATAATCTAAACAATATAACGAAGAATAGTTAATGTAATTGAAGAAGACGGTCTTGTGCAGTTTCCTTTCACAAATTGTAAATATTTTGCTTAACAAATTAGCAGCAAATTGCTATGTCTTTGTTATATGATGTTCTTAGATGCTTGAGTAATTATATTAAGTGTTTACTAATATTTTATTTTGCTCTTCGCCTTTCTCATTTCATAAATGTATTCTTCGAGAATTTTAAGAAAACAAATTCAATTTTATGTCTAAAATTATTTATTTATCTAATCATATTTCACACGTTGGATTAGATTTTAGATTAAATTAGGGAAAATTACACTTTAATTACCATCCTAAATTAAACTCCAAATTACACTTTGTACCATAAACTTTTCAAATGCACCATAAACTATGACCCTTGTTACACTTTGTACCCTAGCATTAAATTTACCATTAAATTTGATGGAAAAATATGACATCATCTGAAAAGACTCAATTACCCCTCCTCTCAATTCCTTAAAATAAAATTGAAAATTACACTTTACCACCTTAAACTATACTCTCAATTACACTTTACACCCTAAACTTTGAATTTTCATCTAAGATAACAAAAAACTTGACGTTGGGGTGTAAAGTTTAACAAGGGTCATAGTTTAGGATGTAAAATATTTATTCAAAAAGTTTAGGATGCAAAGTGTAATTTAAGGACAAAAACTTTTCTTTGCTTTTTTCCCCTTTGGAATTGTACTATTAGTTTTTTTACAAATTATTTTATTTTATTTTATTAAGGACAAAGAGTTGCAATCATTATCTATAAAGCTTTATCCATCACTTTTTCTTGGGAACAATTACGTATTTCTATTGTGCTACTTCAAAGCTATATTAAAAATTTTGAATTTGATTATGCATTGAATATTTGATTTGATCGCATCACATTTGATATGTTTAAATTTTACATAATTGGGAGAAGGAATTTGACTTTAGTGTGAGTTTTATTTTTCTGTTTCTTTTTTTATTTTATTTTATTTTGGATGGTAGTTTTGTTGAGTTTATTAATTGATTCGCAAAGAAAATATAATTCAAATGACTATTCATCTACTACTAAATCCATTCATTTACTTCTTAATTAATTCTTTTTGGTAATTACCTTTGATTCTTTTTAATTCACATTTATTGTAGCCAATTAATATTCTTATAAATAAGTTTTGGGGTCATATTACATATAAATAACTATATATTTTTAAAGAGATATGCTACGTCTACAACAATTTTACAACAAATCACAGGTGGTTAGTTGTTATTGGTTCAAATTTGAAACTAACACTAAGATTACTTTTTTACTCTAACAATAACAACTAGTAACAACCTGCCACTTAGGATTTATTGTAAAAATGTTGTAAAAATGTTGTCGACATATCATTTCTCATTTTTAAAATCATATTTAGATTATACCTGATTATATATCTTTATAAATATATAAATAAAGATAGAAAAATTATTTTTGATTGTACGGTAGAAAAGATTTGGATTTGAGAAAGTTTGTTGAAAACTAGAAGAATAATTTCCAAATTTCATATAATATTTAATGATACAAAAAATGTTATAAATAAATAACTTTTATTAAAAAATTAATATTTTTGCTTACTTACCTTTTGAATTCCAGAGAAAAATTGTATCGTTTTCATTTTGATACGACAAAAATTATATATATTACATTTGTTATTGTCCCTATAATAAATGAAAATATGATTATGAAATACATTACTATTTATTAAAATATTCTAAATTGCAAAAAAATAAATTTAATGAGACTACCTTAAAAATATTATGATGTGCAACACGTGGATCGGCGACTAGTTATAATAATCACTCTTATAATAATCACTCTTAATTATAATCTTTAACAGACTAATCATGTTTATTACATGTATTTTCTCATTAATCTATTAGATCAAAAATTAGTGGCAGCTAGGATTTGATTCCTGGTGAGCATTTATAATTAATATAAATATATTTTCATGTAGACTTGTGAACATAAGTAGATGCACCTATTACAAACACACACATAATATATAATATATAATATATATATATATATATATATGAGATGGGTTTAAGTTACACCTGGTGTAACTTTACAAGAGTTACACATTTTTTGGACCATTGATTTGTATTAGATCTAAGGGTGAAAAAAACACTCATAGTCATGCATTTATTTTTCCCTAGAAATTTGTAACTAAGTTATTAATTCTTCTTATTAAAATAAAAAAATAAAAAAATAACATCAACTCTCTGTGCATCATCATCTTCATCTTCTCTCCCTCTCTCACATGGTCTTGTGTTCAGGAAACAAGTGAAATTTTTATTATTATTTTATGTATGGGAGTGTTTGATTGCTTCGTTCATTTGCTACCACCTGTGAAGCTATTCTTTCATGGGGCCATGCTTTCCGTGCTGCACCACCAGTGACAGAGTGTTTGATTACTTTGTTCATTTATTTATTATAATATATCCATTCTTTCCTATATAATTGAGTGCTAAGTTAATGGCGGTGATGCAGGAGATGATAAAGAAGGAAGTGAGGAGTTATATGACCTGGTTAAAGGAGCAAACTGGAGCTGGGTTTGGGATTTGTATGGGTATGAATATGGGTATGAACATGGGTATGGGTATGGGTATGGGTATGAGAGGTGAAGATGGCTTTAGGGAAGTGGCAATGAAGAGAATCGGAGTTAATAGGATCGATTAGTTGTGAAGGGGATGAAAAAAAAAATTGGGTCTTTGTTTTTTTTTTCTTTAAATTGTGGTAGTTAGTGAATAAGTAAATGGAGAGAGAGAGAGAGAGAGAGAGAGAGAGAGAGAGAGAGAGAGAGAGAGAGAGAGCTTATTGAATATATAATTTCTGTACTTTCTTGTGTTTTTATTTTTGTGTTGGTTTCTCTTTCCATAAAGCACATTAGCCTTTGTGTACCTCATATTGTGAATTTTGAGCTTGGCTCTCCAAATAACTAACGAATTTAACGAACCAAAGGGAGTTTTGGGCTCATTTCTGCAATCTCGACCTTGTCGAAAAATGTTCCCGACAAATATAATCCACAGTTATGGTGCCACTACTCAAATAAGATCGTACGGTACTGTACTTTCTTCTTATAGGTCTGGATTTACCATTGTAGTAACAGTTTTTAACTCTACAAATTGTGGCAGTGCTATCACAATGAATTAATATATGTGGAATTGGCTTTCCACAGTGGAATTTCATATAAAAATCTCTAAGCCAATTTGCTCTTCACTAGCTGAAACTAATGCTATTAATTCAGCTTCTATTGTTGAATTAGCAATTATTGTTTGCTTTTTAGATTTCAACAAATAGCACCACTACTAAGGTAAAAATATAACCAATGGTAGAGAGAGAATCACTGACAAAGTATTCCAATCGGCATCACTAAAACTTCAATCACAACAGGGTACTTTTTATAAAATAAGCCATAGTTTTTTGTACCAATTAAATATCTCATGATTTGCTCAATAGCTAGCCAATGATCTTTACTAGGTTTGCTAGTAAATCTGCTAAGCACTCCTACTGCATATGCAATGTAAGTCTAGTATAATCAGTAGCATAACGTAAACTACCAATAATACTAGCATAATCCTTTTGATTAAAAATCTCATCATCATTATTCACAGGAAATAAATGAAGACTAAAATCAAAAGGAGTAGCTACACTTTTGTGATCATGAAAATTATATTTTCTCAATATTTTTTCAACATAATGTGATTGATCAAGATATATTCCTTCACATGTTTTTGTAATTTTCATGCCCAAAATAAATTAGCCTCACCAAGATCTTTCATATCAAAATGGCTTTTAAGTATATTTTTTGTCTCATTTATAAAATGCATATTTGAGCCAAAATTAACATATCATCCACATAGAGGCAAATAATAACATGTAAATTATTCCATGATTTAAAATAAATACATTTATCACATTCATTTAATTTATAACCATTCTCAATCATACATGAATCAAACTTTTCATGCCACTGCTTTGGTGCTTGTTTTAAGCCATATAGGGATTTAGTTAGCTTACATACATTCCTTTCTTGTCCAGGCTCTAAAGCCTTCGGGTTGATCCATATAAATCTCTTCCTCTGGGTCCCCATTTAGAAAAACAGTTTTTACATCCATCTAATGAATTTTCAAATCAAAAATTGCAGCAATAGCAATTAACAATCTAATAGATGTAATTCTTGTTACCGGAGAAAAAGTATCAAAGAAATCAAGATCAGCTTTTTGTTTAAAGCCTTTTGCAACAAGTCTAGCTTTAAACTTATCTATTAATCCATCCGATTTCAACTTTTTTCTAAGGACTCATTTACAACCTATGGTCTTACAACCTAGTGGAAGATCTACTAATTTCCAAGTTCTATTAGAAATTAGAGATTCCATCTCATCATTTACAGTCTCTTTCCAAAATATAGCATCGGGTGATGTTAAAGCCTCTTTTAAATTTTGGGAATTTTCCTCAATGTTAAAAACATAATAATCAGGACCAAAATCCTTTTCAACTCTAGCTCTTTACTCCTTCTAGGTTCCATTTCAAAATTTTCTTGATTTTGTAAATGTGAAGTAGAAGAACTAGGTTGTGACAAATATTTTTCTTCACCCCACTATTTTTCAATTTAAAAGGTCACCCCCACTATTTTTCAATTTAAAAGGAAATTTTTCTTCATTAAAATTGCATCACCAGATTCAAAAATTATTTTGTTTTCAAGATCAAAATATCTATAGGCTGCACTATTAATCACATAACCAAGAAAAGCACAGATAGTAGCTCTTATACCTAATTTAGGCATTTTAGGGTCAATAAGCCTTACATAAGCAAGACAACTCCATACTCTCAAATATTCCAAATTTGGCTTATGTCCTTTCCACATCTCAAAAGGTGTGGTGTGTGACTTTTTATGTGGCACCATATTCAAAACATGACATGCAGTTAAAATAGCTTCACCCCAAAAATGTAAAGGTGCAACAGATTCAATTAACATGGCATTTGTTAACTCAATTAAAGTTCTATTTTTTCTTTCAGCCACACCATTAGAAGCAGGTGAATATGCTGCAGTAGTTTCATGGATAATTCTCAAAGACTGAACAAATGAGTTGAATGCACTTGATTCATACTCACGACCTCTTTCACTTCTTATTCTTTTATTTTTCTACGGAATTGATTTTCAACTTCTTTTAAAAAATCTTGAAACTTTTCAAAAGCATCACTTTATTTTTCAACAAATAAATAGTTGTATATTTTGAGAAATCATCAATAAAAGTGATAATATATTTATTTCCTCCACGAGTTAAAATTCTCTCAAATTCACATAAATCAGAGTGAATTAACTCAAGCAATTCGGTATTTCTTACAACATTTTTATGAGACTTTTTTGTAATCTTAGCTTGACTACAAGTTTCACATTTTTCAAAATCTTTTGACAGTCTTGGAATTAATCCTAAACTACTCATGATTCCCACATATCTACTATTTATATGACACAAACAAGCATACTAAAAATTAATAGAAGAAAGCATATAAACTAAACTGGTAGATACTTTATTATTCTTAACATTCAATTTAGACATTACATCACAAGCATAACCCTTGCCCACAAATAATCCTTTTTTAGTGATTACATAATTATTAGATTCCATAGTTTGCTTGCTTGTTAAGCAAAAAACTTGACATCAAATTCTTCCTCACAGACAAAGTGTAAAGAATATCTTTCAATGTTAGCACACGTCCAGAAGTGAATTTCAATTCAACCTCACCACTCCCAAGAACCTTGGTTTTGCTAAAGTCACCAAGCATAACAGTTTTTTCTTCTTCAAAAGGAGTGTACAATTTGAACCAATTTTTGTCATAGCAGACATGCCTATTAGCACCAGAATCTACCCACCACCCTTCAACATATTGCACCATATTGATGTCTGTAATCATAGCCACTAAAGGCTCTTCGGTTACGTTAGCCTGCGGTACAAATTCACGTTTTCGAAATTTGCAAAATCAAACAATATGTCCACTCTTGCCACAAACAAAACAAGATCTATTAAATTGATCTTGTGAAGGGGGTCCTTGGTTCTTATTGTAATTTTTATTCAGGTTTCCCTTCCTTGAGGTCTATTATTATTTTTAAAGGCTCTCTTTTTAGGCTTCAATTGACCATTTCTAGGAAAATAATTTTTGGGCATATTATTATTGGCTGAAATAAGGTTTACCTTTGTGGTGGAATTACCATTGCTCTCTTGTGTCATGAGTGCATCTTGTCCTCTAGCCTCCTCCTCCACACGGATGTGTGTGATCAAAGTCTCCAAGGATGTCTCCTTTTGTTTGTGCCACAAAGTCTTTTAGAACTCCCTCCAAGATTGTGGTAGTTTATCAATTATGCCAACTATCACCAAATTGTCTCCAATCTTTATGCTTTTGAATCTCAATTCTGCCACAATCATTTGGAAGTCTTGTCCTTGATCCACCACCGATTTTCCATCCACCATTTGGTAACGGAAAAATCTGCTAACAGCATACTTCTTTGCACCTGCCTCCTCGGTATCATACTTGCTTTGTAAAGCTTTCCAAATTTTCTTAACAGAATTGTAAGTTGTATCATAATAATTATAGAAATGATCGGCAAGACAATTCAATAGATAAGAGCGACAATTATATTCATCTTTTGTATACTTATCTATTTTTTCTTGATGGAGAATATATTCTTCCTCACTCATCTCATCGGTAGGAACTTTTGATGGATTCTTGTCAATGAAGATGTATGAGACTTTGAGAAGACTTAAGTAGAAGAGGACATTTCCTTTCCACCTCTTGAAGTGGGCTCCTTTAAAGCGAAAGGGCTTATTAAGATCTCCAACACACTCATTTGGTTTCTCTTGTGTAGGCTCCATGTGTATGAATCTCCTTAAAATTGTTGGTGCAAATACAATGATAATAGAAATAACACAACAAGAAATTGAATAATACTTCTGAATATTATTAATGTAAAGAAAGGAATTACACAACACTGTTTGAACTGAGATGCAACACTCACTCTGTTTAAGGAGATTCAAGCCCTTGGTTGACAAAACTTTGTAACCGGTGCAGACCGTCTCTGATTTGTCTCCCCAAGATACAACAGCCCAACAAGTGTCATATGGCTAGAACAACCTCTGCACAAAGTGTTCAAGCCTAAACCTTTTTTTTTTTTTTTGTATTGCAATGACATGGATTGGGTCTGAATGAGTCTATTTATAGGCTCAATGGGCCTCACGAAATTATTACCCAATTTATTCTAATTAATTAGGTCCATTATTCTGATGTAGTAGGTGTTACAAAATTAATTGTTGGATATTAATC
Organism: Quercus suber; assembly: GCF_002906115.3. Classification (NCBI taxonomy): domain Eukaryota; kingdom Viridiplantae; phylum Streptophyta; class Magnoliopsida; order Fagales; family Fagaceae; genus Quercus; species Quercus suber. Next base: position 1,259,729 of record NW_027069571.1, read on the forward strand.
TGATAGGCTGGAGTTACACAATTAATGGTGAGATAAGGAGTTTCTGGAGAAAATGCTCAAACAGATAGTCCATTAAGTGGATTAATGGCTCTTCATTGTCCATAATAAAAATGGAGTATTAATTCGAGCCATTTACTCACCAACAGATATGGTAATTACTCTGAACCTCCCCCTTGCGCACGTATCTAGCACAATATCTGAGATAATTCATTTTAGCCCATTAATCACCAAAATTAAAAAAAAAAAATAGTCTTTCTCCTTTTCAATGTGGGATTAAACATTTTCACTAACTCCTCATCTTCCATATTCACTCCCACATCTTTACATTTATGTTATAACATTTATTCATTTTAATTATTTAATATTAAAATGCTCCAACAATATATATATATATAGAGAGAGAGAGAGAGAGGTTCAAATTACACCTAGTGTAACTTCATAAGAGTTACACCTTTTTTGGACCATTGATTTGTAGTAGATCTAAAGGTAAAAAAAAAAAAAAACTCATGGCCATGTCATTATTGTTTCCTAGAAATTAGTAATTAAGTCATTAACTCTTCTTATTAAAAAAAAAAAAAAAAAACAGCATTAACTCTCTCCTCTCTCCTCTCATCATCAACATTAACTCAGTGAATGTTATCCATTTAAGCATCACATTCACCGACCCAATTCGACACAGCCCTGGGCACGAACGATTGACTAAAAAAATCATTGTACTCCCTGATTAAAATTACACACCGACAAGCAAGTGAAAATGGCACACTGCCACTATTTAGCAGAAAAAATAGCAATCTACCACTATTTTGGAAATACATAGGGACCTATCACTTTTTTGAAACTCGAGTTTTTTGAAAAAATATACTCTGAAAGTTTTTGAAAATTTTGTATGGTACTCGAGTTTATGAAACTCAAGTACCGTAAAAAAATTTCAAAATTTTTCCATGGTACTCGAGTTCCATAAACTCGAGTACCATGGAAAACTCGATTTCACCAAACTCAAGTACCAAAAAAGTGGTAGATCCATATTTTCGAAACAGTGATAAATTGCAATATAGTTTGAAAATAAAAATGCTATTTGGCTATTTTTGCCCAAACAAGCATGATATGATCTACCATTCCTAGCCATTAACTTGCCTTTGTACACATGACATGAGCAGTAACAGACAATTGATGGTTTTAGTTTTTATGCTTTACCCATAGTATATATCATGCCTTGTCAAAATAAAAAGTATGATAAATTATTGTTGACAAAAATTCACTCATGTCGATTCCACTGTCCAACTGCATTCCAGTTCTTTTTCCTTCCATTTATATATTAAACACTTAGATTTTTTCAGATTCAAGTTTTAAACTTTAACAAAATATAATTAAAAAAAGGATACCATGGAGAAAAATAAACAAGAAAACGATTGAAGAAAAGTCCCAAAATGATAAATTTTTTATAATTCAACAAAAATATTGAATTTCTTTTCCATTTTTTTTCCATCTTTGTTCCTTTGTGGCAGCTTTTTCTTTTTCTTTTTTTTTTGGTTTCCTAAACCAACTATCTAAACAAGGCCAGAAGCCAAAACAGAAATTAAAAAAAAAAAAAGTTCATACTCTGCTCCATCAAAGTCCCTTCTAAAAAATCCTCTTCTCTTGGATTCATTCATCCNACATAAAAGACAAGGAACATTCTAGGTTTAACCTATCATTTAGTTATAGTTTACAACTCAACTTTCTTCAACTTCATGACCGCAACGATTTGACAAATATGAGCTTCTTCAATCCAAGATTCTTGTACAAGTGGGCTTCACAATCCATGACATTTCTTCAAATGGGCTTCTTCAACCATATTTTCCCAACAAAAAAATGGAGCGTTTGGGTATGCTAATTCCCAAACCCACAACATTTACAAGCAATGGGAAACATCAACTACTCACACCGCATGCCGCAAGTGCCATGCGTGCTTGGGGGGCTAATGTTGATACCCGTTTTCGCGACACATTTTCTACAAGCCTGATTCAATCAAGCTCAACTTCATTATGGGCTCAATTCATGTATTCTATTTTATTTTATTCCTTTAAACATGGCCAAGCCCATACGAATGGTTGGGGAATTGAGTAGGAATGGTTTTGGTGGGTGTGGGTTAGTTCCAATTGGACCTTTTACATAAGCTCAGCCTGCATGTGCCGCGAAGTGGGCTAGGGACGCTGGAGGCATCTAGGGCCATGAAGGAGGTCCATGTCAGAAATTTCCACCTAGATTTGATTGCATGCTCTGTGTGACTGTGCCCCTGATTTTCAATCTAGCTCCATTTTCCCACACCAAAGCAGCTGACTCTAAGAAAAAGCTGAGCACCTAGCCTACTCAACCACCAAATGTAGTCTTCCAAGGCTACAAACACCAAAGATAGCAGCTATAAAGAGGAAACAACTTTGTTTCCAAATCACGCAAAAGCAACCAAACCTTTCCTAAGCATAAAACATAATGCATCAAGTCATAGAAATAACATCTGAAAGGTCCAAGGCCTTCCTCCCACCTAAAAACGGGTCACAAGTATCCCCAGAGCTTGATATAAATATGCATCACCAGCCCACAAGAGGCAACAACATTTTGCCTTACAAAAAACCTCAAAATTTTGACACAAGAGCCCAATCAGCTACCTAGTGTATGGATGATTTGAAGGCCTGGGGGTGAAAATATTGATATAGGGGAACTCTCCTCTTTTGCTCGGGACTCCTTCTATTTCTTCCTCTATGTGACTGCGGATTGAATTTCTGACTTATGAATATATAATTTCTGTACTTTCTTGTGTTTTTATTTTTGTGTTGGTTTCTCTTTCCATAAAGCACATTAGCCTTTGTGTACCTCATATTGTGAATTTTGAGCTTGGCTCTCCAAATAACTAACGAATTTAACGAACCAAAGGGAGTTTTGGGCTCATTTCTGCAATCTCGACCCTTGTCGAAAAATGTTCCCGACAAATATAATCCACAGTTATGGTGCCACTACTCAAATAAGATCGTACGGTACTGTACTTTCTTCTTATAGGTCTGGATTTACCATTGTAGTAACAGTTTTTAACTCTACAAATTGTGGCAGTGCTATCACAATGAATTAATATATGTGGAATTGGCTTTCCACAGTGGAATTTCATATAACAAATCTCTAAGCCAATTTGCCTCCTAGAATGTTCCTTGTCTTTTATGTCCACATATAGTTATATATATATATATATATATTTTTTTTTTTGGGATGAATTTCATGACCACCATGGTGATTGTAGCGTTGCTTCCTTGGTAGCTTTCATGCTCTTTTGGTGATTTCATCAATTCCTTATTTATCATTTCAATAAGGCAACTAACGTGAAGCTTCTCTTCTTTGTGATGTATATATGGCCTTTGAGTTTTCAAACTTTCTTTCCTTCACGCACCTACATGTAGCATTAGCTTTGCTCCATCCCACTTGCTTAGCTTTTAGGCCAAAACTTTCACTTTCCTCTTCAGATGTTAGCCAAAACGCCACCTCTATTTTCTTTAATTTCACTTCAGCAAAATCACCATCCAGATTCCTTTGCTACACCACTTTCTGTAAGAACATCATATTTAGGAATAAAATTCCTAATATTAATTGTGATGGCAGGTTCCATCATCTTTGCTATCATCATGAGTAGATTTGCGTGGTGCAAGGCTAAAGCTGTAGCTCCCAGTGTGGTGTGTTGGCAGCCTTTAGATGCTAGAGAAGACATTCTATTGAGCACCTTCAATCTTCCACACGTATAGCCAAAATGGAAGAGATCTTTGTTGGTGAAGTGAGAGGATCCTTCACGGATAAGGAGCATAATTTTTTGTTGCAGGAGAATGGCGTCAAATGCAGCGATAAGGTGTTGAAACCATTCCTTGCACAATCTTGATAAATTGGATGTGACACCCCCTTGGTGAGCTTCTTCTTCTTTTTTTTTTTTTTTTTGCTACTCTCTTGGATATATTTGGCAATATGTTGAATGAATAGTGTCATTGATTGTGTAGGTTGGCTCTTCCTTACGAGATCCCAAAATTTCTGCGAGGTTCTGACCCATAAGGTTGAGTCATTGTAATTGAGGCTGAATTTCATATTGAAGTTGGCTCCTTATTGATTCCGATGGTCGCAAGGCATGGAAATAGTGCAATTATGATTGATCTTGAGTTGGTCGCCGTGAATAATTGGACCACATTGAGGATGATGTAATTCTTAAGTTACTTTCTTGTTGGTCAATTTGGTGAGATTGTACTTGCCAAGATTAGATTCGACGAAGTCGTAAACACGAGCAATAAGCAAAATCGCTGGGCATGCTGGTACAAAGCATTTGAGATGGGATGGGGCAAAGCTATTACTTGCCGATATAGTATAGAGGTAAGACAGCCTCTACATTGGTTGGCAGCCCCCTGTATGGTGTTCTTGCGACAAATGCAAGCTGAAGATAGGGCCACAAGTTGTTGCTTTGTGCTTCTTGTAATGATGAGGACATAGTGTTGGCAAAATCATTATTGATGATTCCATAGTGCATCTATTATTTGATCGTGGTATTGCTTGTCCATAACAGCCTTCGCGTCTTGGGCCTTGATAGGACCAGATTGACCATGATAGCATGAGAAGTCGCCTTGTAAAATAGTTGTTGTGTACGCTAAAATGATGAATGACATAACTTGTAAGCAAGTAGGAGATTCCTCTTTGTTGCGTGGCTATAAAAAATGTTCAATGAAATGACGTTGTGCTGAGATGCTTTCGCTTGTGGTGATGTCGTAGCTCCATTTGTTTAAGAATGAAGTCGTAAAGTTTTTTGGCAAGTTAAAATTTGTTATGGCAAGTTAAAACTCACTGCCAACCTTTTTTCATGCCAATAGAGATTTTTGAGTGTGTTGTAGCATGGTTTCTTGTAAAATGACTTTGGCATAGACAATTGTGATGCCATCGTTGGGACTTTTATCCACAAGGCTGATCTCGTTACCAATGCATCATTTTTTGAGGTTGAAGTTGCTACAGATAGCAACATAAAGCTGCAATAGATGGAATCACGGCTGCCATTAGTAACTTTGAACCGTTTTGGTCCATCTCTCACTTGCGCTTTTGAAGTAAAGAAGAGAGTGACTGCAAGCCAATGTACCAAAGATGGTGACGTTGGATGGGGACTACGACATTGCTTCAACTTTTTCCTTAGCCTCCTTTCTTGCTTTTCCCTTTTTTTTTTTTTTTTTCTTCGATTGTCTTGTATTGAGCCCCAAGCTTTGAAATTTCAAACTAGTTGAATTGCGTAATATGGACTACTGCCTTGGAGACAATTTCTCTCGTATTTCACCTTTGTGGACAAACCACTTATGTATACAGTAGCTCTTATCTAGTTGTATTGGTGCCACTTTGAGTTTATACCATTATGGTTAGTATGCACAATTTGCATTTTGTACAAAGCAAACATATATGACATTTGGATGTAAATTTTGTATTTTGGAATGAAAAAATGATTTATAACTCAAGGGTGTGAATAGTTTGTATTTTGTATCTTGAGAATGCGTTTGTACCTTTCTTCGATAGACTATGAGCATGTTTTTGCTGCGAAAACAACCCTTGTATGACTATGAGCATTTGAGTATGTTGCAGAAATCTTGCTTGGAAAGGTCATGTGCACCTTGTGATTGAATAGCAGAATTTTGATAGATTATGCACACTTAGTCTCTTGAAGATTACTTGTGCTTGATTGGATAGCTTGTGAATATGACTTTGCCTTTGTAAGGACGAGTTAGTAGACATATTACTTGGTTGTCATGTCTTTGTGAACAGGTTTTGGCTAAGTTCACGTCTCACTGTTTGTGCACCATTTTTCAGCGCTCTATTGACAGCTAGATTTGGTTTCACATACATCAGCTTATATATATTAAAGCTTGGCTCGTTGCTTGGTAGTCGACTTATTCTCGACATGCATTAGGTTGCTATTCCGCTAGTTTCAAGAAACCCCCACATATGGGTTGCGTTTTTACGCATTGCAGCTCATGGTGCATTTGTTCGTCACCATTTCATAAGGCGATTGCATTCTCACATACATAGGCTTGCTAGTTTCTTGAGGAAGGATTTTATCCTTGCATATAGCAAATTACCAAGTGGCAATGAGATAGTGATTTGTTGCGTCAATTTTCCCATAATGTTTTAGGGATGATTATGTCCACCATGTAATGGACTGTTATGCTTGAATTATAAGATATTGTGTTGGCTTAAATACCACTTCATAAGGCCTGCCTTTATGAAAACGTTGGCTTTCCCTACCTTGTTGAAAGCGTTGCACCATCACAAGTAGGGTCTTCCCATGTATGAATAATATGACATCTCATTGGCTTCCTAATCATTCAATAGGGCTTACCTTTGAGAGGGTAAGTGTTTTTTATTAGGAGAAAGCATTGGCTTTCCCTACCTTATTGAAGGCATTGCACCTTCGCATGTAGGGGTCTTACCACGCTTGGATAATATGATAGTTCGTTGGCTTCCTAACGTTTCATAGGGCTTGCCTTCGAAAATTGGTATAAGCGAGATGTATTGTTGTCGCTTATGAACGAGACGTCAAAGAAACAAATGATATGCTTCTTAATGAGTTTGGCTACAACCATTCCCATCGCTTTTATTGAGTCAAATTGCTTCTACCCACTTAGTGAACTATTTAGTGGTGGCAAAGACCAGAATGTACTCATTCAAGGGCGAATGGATAGGTCTGATGAGTTCAAGCCCCCGAGTATAAAAAGCTATGGAGCGCTCACGTCTTGAAGGCTTATATGGTGTGTGCGTATAAGCTTGGAGTGAACTTGGAAGTGTGGCGACTTTAGCGAATTTGGTTTTACCAAACCAATGGTCTCCCTTAGTACTTGCCATATTTCTTTAAGATGAATTCCAAAAATGGGGTTCCTCTTTTGCTATATAGAGGGCAGAATATAATTCCTTTTTGTCGAAGATTTGTTGTTCCGTAGACAGCGTTTCCATACTCAGCTAACTTGACTTCTAATTTTGGGACAATGATAGGCTAAGCGTCGGAGATGTCGGTATAGGGTTATTGCATCCCAGCACAACAATTTTTGTCATTGGCCTCTATGCCGTTTATACTGAGCTTTCACATCAATACTAATATTCCACTCGAAAATCTTTGGAATGGATTTCCAACAACTAGCTTGTGATTTTTGAGTTGTTTGACATCAATGTTTAGAGCGAGCTCTAGTGATGCATTCTTCAAAGGTGCGCGCGAACTTTCCTTATTAGTTGGCTTGGCTGTGGATTTCAATTGCAAGAATTGAGTAACAAGAACGATTTTCTTGATGATGGCAACATTTGAACTTCCCTCTTCATGTATAATCTCAAATTCAAGAAGGATTAAAGCGTTGTCATGGCTTAGAATGCATGCGCTTGTCATGACATGAGATATATGAACATGCTATGGCTTAGAGTGCGTGAATCAACCAAGATTTTGGATGCGTGAGCTTGTTATAGCTTAGCATTCATGAGCGTGTCACGGCTTCGGTGAGAGGGAATTGAGTTCGGATTTTCTTTGTTGTTGGGTGCTTCGAAAAGGTTTCCATTTCACCCTAAGTGCAAATGTGATTTATATTAGTAAGCGATAGTCATGGCCAAGCGAAGTAGCATAAACGACTTATAAAAAATATTTTGATTAAAAATTTGAAAAATAAAATGGCTTAAACGATATGTATAAAAAAATGAATTAGCGAAGAGAGTGCTTGAGAGTCTTAGCTTAAGCGTGCTTTAAACGATAGTATGTCGCTCGTATGACTTCAAAACTTGGCTTATGAAATGTCGCTTCTTAAAGATTTGATGTATGGTGTGTCGCAACCTCAAGGCTTGGTGCATGGAATGTCTAGCGCCTTATGGTGGGTCATTTAGCTATGACCTTTACCTCTTTGGTGAAGGCTTCATTTAGCAGTGATACCAAAAATGTTTAGCTACGAAGGGTTGCACATAGCAACAATTATTGTTGTGCCAAAATGAGTTAATCGCCCGCGGCAGCCCCCATATGCTTGGCGCTAACTTAGCAACAATATAACTTAATGTATGGTATGTCGCTACCTCAAGGCTCGGTATATGGAATATCTAGCGCCTTGCGGTGGGCCATTTAGTTATGGCCTTTAGCTATTTGGTGAAGACTTCATTTAGGGTGACACCAAAAATATTTAGTTGCGAAGGGTCGTACATAGCAGCAATTATTGTTGTGCCAAAATGAGTTAATCACCCACGGCAGTCCCTATATGCTCGGCGCTAGCTTAGCAACAATACAACTTGATGTATGGTATGTCGCTACCTCAAGGCTTGGTGTATGAAATATCTAGTGCCTTGCGGTGGGCCATTTAGCTACAACCTTTAGCTATTTGGTGAAGCTTCATTTAGCGATGACGCCAAAAATGTTTAGCTGCGAAGGGTAGCACACAGCAGTGATTATTGTTGTGCCAAAATAATTTTAATCACCTACGGCAGCCCCCATATGCTCAGCACTAACTTAGCAACAATACAACTTGATGTATGGTATGTCGCTACCTCAAGGCTTGGTATATGGAATATCTAGCGCCTTGCGGTGGGCCATTTAGCTATGACCTTTAGCTATTTGGTGAAGACTTCATTTAGTAGTGACGCCAAAAATATTTAGCTACGAAGGGTCACACACAGTGGCAATTATTGTTATGCCAAAATGAGTCAATCACCTGTGGCTCCCATATGCTCAGCGTGTGAGGGGTTCTTGGTTTTGAAATTGATGTTTTAGAGCTTTGCATTGTTGATTATTTGGTTGGAATCGTCATTCCCTTCGCGGTTGGATTTGTGGCTCACCATTTTTGCATTTTCAAGCTACAACAAAAATTTTCGCAAATATCATGTAAAGCAAGAGATATATGATGATTCATCCATAAAAATGATAGCTAAAAAATAATAATAAAGATGAGTGGAAGAATTTTTTTTTAATTCTCCCTCCATCCTTCACTTCTTGGGTGGTTTCTGGAGGTTGGAGCGATTTCGTCACATGATTTGGAGCATCTCTAGTAGCTCAATGAGCTAAGGATAGAACTTATTTTAGCTTAACTTCACCATGCTCTTCTTGCGCGGCAAAGTATCATACGATTTCTCTTAGAACGACAAGTTGGTGTGAGAAACATCATCTTTTTGCTAGTTTCGCATCTTTGGATACATGACTTCTCTTGTTTTAGCTGCTTGACTCCCCAGTGGAGTCACCAAAATGTCGGGAACGTTTTTGCGACAGGGGCTAAGATTGCAGAAATGAGCCCAAAACTCCCCTTGGGTTCGTTAAATTCGTCAGTTATTTGGAGAGCCAAGCCCAAAATTCGCAATGTGAGGTACACAAAGGCTAATGGTGCTTTATGGAAAGAAAAACCAACAAAAAAAATGAAAACACAAGAAAGTGCAGAAATTATATATTCATAAGTCAGAAATTTTAACCCGCAATCACACAGAGGAAGAAATTGAAGGAGGTCCTGAGCAAGAGAGGGAGAGTTCCCCTATATCAATATTTTCACCCTCAGGCTTTCAAATCATCCATACACTAGGTAGATGACTGGGCTCTTGTGTCAAAGTTTTGGGTTTTTTGTAGGGAAAAACATTGTTGCGTCTTGTGGGCTGGTGATGCATATTTATATCAAGCTCTAGGGGATGCTTGTGACAAGTTTTTAGGTGGGAGGAAGGCCTTGGACCTTTCAGATGCTATTTCTATGACTTGATGTATTATGTTTTATGTTTAGGGAAAAGTTTGATTGCTTTTTGCATGATTTTGGAAACAAAGTTGTTTCCTCTTTATAGCTGCTGTCTCTGGTCTTTGTAGGCCTTGGAAGACTGCATTTGGGTGGCTGAGTGGGCTAGGCTGCTTAGCCTTTTTCTTAGAGTTAGCTGCCTTGGTGTGGGAAAATAAAGCTGGACTGAAAATTAGGGGCATAGTCACATAGAGCATAGAGTCAAATCTGGGGTGGAAATTTTTGACATTGGACCTCCTTCATAGGCCCTAGATGCCCCCAGTGTCCCTAGCCCACTTCGCGGCACATACAGGCTGGGCTTATGTAAAAGGTCCAATGGAAACTAACCCACATCCACCACAACCATTTCTACTCAATTCCCTAACCATTCGCATGGGCTTGGGTCATGCTTAAAAGAATAAAATAAAATATAATACATGAATTGAGCCCACAATGAAGTCGGGCTTGTAGAAAATGTGTTGCGAAAACGGGTATCAACAATATTAAATCTAACGATAATCTTGCAAATCCATTTATCAAGGCTTTGGCAAAAGATAGAGTCTGGAATACATCGAGGGAGATGGGACTAAAGTCCATAGAATCATGAGCCATGTATGAGGATACCCATCCCAAGGACCAAAAATCCTGAGAATTGGGTTCAATGGGAAAAATGAATCATGCGATGGTCGTAAGAAATGCACAATTTATTTATTTTTAATTATTTATTTTGTAAATAATTTTTTAATTGTTCATCTCTATAATGTAAGTGCATTTATCCTGTAATGTGGAGAGATTGAGTAAAAAACTCTTAATTAAATTTGTAGCTCGTATGAGTGGGGTGTCAAAATTATAGGAGTACCCTTGACAAAATTTCACCTATGTAAGTGTGGAGGTGGGGCTGCTCTCTATGAGATTTGGACTTAATATCAAATACACTCATGAAACCGGGATCAGCACATGGCCATAAAGTGTTAGTTATAAAAGCTCATGTCAACACCTGGGTTATTATGTGTAAGCAGTGACGATTAATTTTCCTAAAACAGTCTTAGTTCAAGTTGGAAACCATTACGACTCTGGAGTTGAGATCGCTATTTTACTAAGTGAAGGTTCAATGCAAAGCACACCTTCATGATGCATAGTGACCTGTCTTTGCCAGGTAATCTCTCTTTAACTAAAAAAAATTGATATTAAAATGAGTGGGGGATTGTTAGAGCATTTTAATATTAAATAATTAAATTGAATAAATGTTATAACATAAATGTAAAGATGTGGGAGTGAATATGGAAGATGAGGAGTTAGTGAAAATGTTTAATCCTACATTGAAAATGAGAGAGGTTATTTTATTCTTTTTAATTGTGGTGATTAATGGGCTAAAATGAATTGTTTTAGATATTGGGCTAGATACGTGTGCAAGGGGGAGGTTAAGAGTGGAGGTATCCGAAGTATTATTCAGTTTCTTGTAGTGTTATTTCCATTATTATTGTATTTGCACCAACATATATATATATATATATATTAATGTTAGAAAACTTATAAAAGAATAACACATCTCTTATGTTGTCTTTATTTGTTAGGACCTTTTTACATATGAATGAGTTGTATTGCACTTATAGTGTGGGTTTGGATTGCAAGTTTTGTTGCGGCACGTTTTGATCTTCACGTTTTCTCTTTTTTTTTTTTTTTTTTTTTTTTTTTTTTTTTTTTGGCCGGCATTTTTGACTTTGGGGGGACAAAATTCACTGTTCATACACTGTTTATGCACTGTTCACGTACTGTTCACGCACTGTTCACACAATATTTAATATTAAAAGTGGGTCCCACAACACTATTTACACATTTAAAAATTATTTTGCTACAGTGTTTTCAGCAACAATCAGTTTTCAGCAACTTTCAGCAACAATAAGTGCTATCCAAACAGACCCATAGTTCTGTAAAATTGTTGTGAAAATATTTTTAGTTAATACATCAATCTCAAATACAACTTGCATTAGTAAAACAAAATGATTAAATCATAATAGTTTAAAATCATATGGTAATCAATTGTACATCAAAAGGAGTTTATGAAAACAATAGGATTTTATTATATAATTGTGACATCAAGAATTTGAAAAATGCACACATTCTTATGAAAATTAATAATTTATCACATTAGAAAAATAATTAAAGCTTTTGTAATGTGCACCTCTAATTTGGACTCTAATTCAAATGGTAAGTGAATATAATAAATTATTCTTCAATTAAGGTAAAAATTATAAACTTTTGAGGTCTAGAATTTACACTCCAAAAATCCTTATACTTTAGGGTATGGATAGATACACTTAATCCAATAAACAAATATTGGCATCAACCTTAATTGTTTTATGACAATAAGGCAGCTTAGTACTGTAATAGAGTAAATCAATCTAGCAAGGCTAAATAGAGTACAAAACTCATATCAAGGCTTAATCATCTCACCATGAAAAACTTTAGTTTTCAAGTCACTGACGAAGAGACAAAAGGAAGTTCCCACAATTATAATAAATAACATCCAATATCCTATTGTGAAGAAGCCTATAAAACACCACATACCTTAGAGTATTTCATGAACCATCCAGACCAACCTAATTGCAATTCCACCCAGACAAATATGAACTAGCAATCAACCCAGCTGCATACCAACTCCTCTTTTGAGCATATTTAGCTAAAGCTTGGGCCACAGCTAATGGCACAAGGCTTGCACTTTGAGCAATCAATTCCCCAAATTGTTGGCCCAAAATAACAGTATCTTCCAATGTTGCACATTCTCTTATTATAGTTTTAGGCTCAATTTGCCAAAATACTATAGTAAAAGTGTTAACCATATTTGCCTAGTTTTTCAAATGAATAGTCTAGTCTCAATAAAGGTTCCTTGTACAGCTGGTTATATAGCTTTAGATTGACCCAATATATTCAGTACATACCTACACAATACATACTCAACTAATTCAATTCAATAACTGATCAATTTGGGGCATCAACCCAGAGTTAATTAAGATCCTAATACCATTAAGCCAGTCAAATTGAAAATCAACTTGTATATTATTCCATGCTGTTACACAAATATTATACACTACTTAAAACTTGAAAGGGTGTCATAAGCAGCTTTGAATGGGAAACAGATCCATCAAAAGTTACAAACTCCACCCTTAAACTAACTCTTAATCTGAATCCCATAACAAGAAACAAAGAAATACTAAATCCAATTCACTTGATCTGGGATCCTAGCTAGTCAATTTTTCTTGGGTCATTGTCCAATTCACTATTTGATGATGAAACACATGGCAACTTCCCACAATCATAATGTATACCAGCAAATATCAAACCGTAAAGACGCCTATAGAATATTGCATCCCTTAAGAATTTCATGAACCATCCAGACCCATCTTGCTGCATCCAACCTGCTAGATATGAGCTCATGATCAACCCAGCAACACGCCACTTCCTTTCCTTAAAATATCTTTCTAAGGCCTCAGCCACTTGATTTCCTGCCACAAGCTTTTTGTTCTTGATGATTAAGTTCCCAATGTGTCTGCCTAAAACAACAGCATCTTCCAATGCTGAGCAACCACCTTGTCCTAGGTCGGGTGTCATGGGATGCATAGCATCACCAGCCACTGTGATATTCCCTTTGCTGAGGTTTCCAATTATTACGTCCCATGGAAATCTAAACATTAGGGGAGCCCATGTCACTGTTGAAAGATCTGAATGCTGGACAACTCTCAAGTACGATGTGGGGAAGTTCTTGGCAAAGTTACTAATAACTTCTCTCTTTATTAGCTCAGGGTCATGTGCGATATCCTCACCTTGAATGATAAAGGTTGTTAGAATAATAGTTAAATAATTAATATTCACTATGTTGTAATAGTTTAAATATTTGGAACAATTGGTAATTTATCAAAGATACCCACTCCTTTTAATTGATAACAGATTAATAGAAGTGACTAATAATGCAATATACAACTTCATTGCCAATTTTGATTCAATCTATCTAATTGATGCTGCCCATAATTTTTTTAAGAGTATCAAATAGCTGTAAATAGAATACAAATCCACTGTATCACATTTTGTGTTCCACTTTATTTTTCATCAATCACAACTTGTCATGTATTTATTTTTTTCATTTTAAACTTTAGCTATTTTCTAAGGAAAGTTAAACAAATATATGACAAGTTGTGATTAGTGGAACATAAAGTTGAATACAAAAAATGGTACAAAGGATTTGTATTCCAGTAAATATGGACATAATTTTTATTTTTATTTTTTGAATCATGGACACACAAAAAAAAAAAAAAAAAAAATTGACAATATTTGATTGATAGGCATTAACCTAAATTTTTACAGGTTATGACCCAATTGTGTTAAATTAATTTCTTCTATGTTAGATTTCCACTCACACATGTATACCCATGTAGAGTAAATATGGTCTAAACTTCTAGTAGGTTTATTTTGCTTGAGGGAGGGGCTTGAAATTCAGGACAAGGTAGCTAGTATAAATTTGTTCTTAACAATATTTATGGACTCAATTTCGAAAACCTTTGACAATATTGGTGCCAATATAAGATAAGTATTAAGGTGGAATGAAAAGGCTTAACCTCTTGAGGATTTGCTGGTGAGATTTGTGAGAAACCAATAGAGCTCTTTATCATTGAGAGGAATGAAGCCAGCCCTCTTGCCTATAGTTACAAATTGGTGTGCTTCATGGTTCAGTCCATGGCCTTCAGGAAATATGGCCAACCCACGCACGGCCCATCGGCCTGAATTAACAGGAGTGGTGAGTCTTAACCAATGTGCCACTAGAGAGTGCACCCCATCACACCCTATTAGAGCCTATAACATTCATTTTTTTTAATTTTTTTTTCTTGAGGAACCGGTAAGAAAACATTCAAATTAGAGAAAAGAAAATTTGACTAGTAAGAACGTAAATGTAACCTTTACTAATTAGTAAGTTTAATGTTTGATTTAATGTATGTTTCGGAATTATAAGGATTTATGTGGAAATGTAAGAAATTTTTTTGTTTGTATAAAATAAGTTTTTTGGGGAGTGGTGCTTAGTATCAGTAAGTCTAGGCAAACAATTTTTTTAACAATTGCTACACTATTTGTAACGATTAGCATATGATAAAAATTATGTTAGTGATGGGATCATGTGAGAAAAAGCTATGTTGTTCTAATCACTTCTAGCCAACTTAGTGAAAAATGTTTTCGCTATATAGTATTGCGCTTGCCATATATAATTCTTTTTTACCTTTGCTTTGATGCTAACTCCATTTTCCATGTGAATGATAGCATAGGATGAGCCTTCTTCTACCTGATTTACAATGGACTTGAGCTTGGAAGAGTAACGGACGGTTTCCATGGGCAATTCCTCTGCCAGAGCTTCCAATAAGGCTTTACGATGTACTATATATTCTAAGTTCATGTCCATTCCTGCGTCACCACCAAAGGGTAATAATGAACTTGGGAATGTGCAGGGAAGATGGATCTGAATCAAAAGAAAGTGAAAACATGAAGGATGTGGTTCAAGTAACATACTTATCAGGTTTGGCAGAAGGGACCTGTTGAGTTGCTCCAGTATCAACGTTTGTTACGTTCCTCCTATTATATAGAAACATAGGGAAAAAAAAAAAGGCAAATATATAATTTGGGGTAACAGTTAATTTGGTTTTTATATTTTGATAGCAGTTAATTTAGTTCTTATTATTTTTAACTTGCAATCAATTTAGTCACATAATGGAATATGCCTACATAGCAAACAAATTGTACACTTGGCACACTTAAACTTACGTGACAAGTAAAATAGTGTTGGAAAATGTTAACGAGTACTCTTAGGGCACTGGTTAATAATTCATTTAAAGAAAGTTTTTATGGGAAATGAAAAAAAAGTAATTAATATTTTGAAAGTTTTTTTTCATTTTCCATAAAAGTTGTATTAAAACTTTCTTAAAATGGATTATTAATGAATGCCCTAAGGGCACTCATTAGCATGACCCAATAATATTAAACAAATTTATTTGACATTTAAATAATGTCATGTCAGCATTTAAATTTAAAAAATAAATAAAATTTTCAATTTTAAAAAAAGAAAAATATTTGTAAAAACATTCCCAATTTTTTCTAGCATTTTCTTAGCAACCAAACACACCAATACCAAAAAAAAAAAAAAAAAAAAAAATCATATTTACCAATCACCAACTACCTAGCAATAAAAAAAAAAAAAAAAAAAAAAAATCATATTTACCAATCACCAACTACCTAGCAATTCAAACTGCAACATCATCTTTGTAACAACATGTTAGGTCTAATCCCTTCTCTTTATCTCCAGTCTCTTTTCTCTTTTTATTCACCTATACCCACTTAGAGAAAACAAAACCTTTGCCTTGGAAGCCAGCTCCTCAGATTGAACCATAAACTAGGAAGAAGAAAACAATTTGATGTAATGTTTTGAATCCCTTCATCCATTAAATTGGTCAAACCTTACCTTTTTGTTGTTGTTAATTTATGAAATGAGAAAGCACAGGTCCACAAAGTTAAGCAAATAACTCAGTTATGCCAAAGATGCATCACTTTGCTACATGTTGTGTGTATTTTGTTCTAATTGGGTTTTCTTACTTTGGTTTTGCTTGAAATCTAACTTCTTTCATAGCTTGCAAATATTTCTTTTTGAAAATCTACCATTTCCACTAAAATACGTGGGCCCACTTGAGCAATCTGACTTGTGCTCTCTTCAATCTTTACCATTTCTTTGGATTTTCTCTTCGGACAATTTTATATTTTTCTTTCCTATTTTTTGAATTACAACAGTTTGCAAAGTCAATCCAAGAAGCTATATGAGTTACCAGCAAACCCAATAAAGTTAATGCTTTCTGACCTTCAATTCTTCAATTCAAATTTTAATTTTAAATTGAGAAATTAATTTTTCTGGGTTGATGTTGTTCTTCTAGGTTCAGGTTCTTCTGTTCTTTATTTATTAATTTATTTATTTGGGTTTATATTTTTCTTTCTTGTTCAAATTTTCTTTTCTTTTCTCCTTTAAAATTAAGAATTTAATTTTTGTTTATTTTTCAATTTAAATGCTAACATGGCATTTTTTAAATGTGAAATAAATTTTTTTAATATTATTTTTATTTGCCATGTAAGCTTAAGTGTGCCAAGTGTACCATCCGTTTGTGAGATAACGACATAACTAAATTGACTGTAAATTGAAAATAACATAGACCAAATTGACTATTACTAAAATATAGGAACTAAATTGACTATGACCCCAAAATATAGGAACTAAAATAGTGTTTTTACCCCAAAAAAAAACATTTTTCCCGTGATATGTATATGATCATTTATTTTTGGACATAACATATTTCTACTTTATCATATTAATTTTATAAGATTATGGAGATGATATTTATATCTGTTTAAGACAATTAGGCAAGGCTTAAATTGAACATAAATAATAATAAAAAATTAAAAAACTAAATAAACAAAGCTAATCCAAGGTAACACATGCGTATGTGTACATGTAAACTGCAAAGTGAGCAAAATGTCTTCATAAAGAATAAAAAATCGTGAAGAAATAGTAAATGAATAATTTTAGTGGCACCAAATTTCAGAGTTTGTTGAGTTTTGTGATTGTGGGTGGTGGGCACATTTTGCCCAAATGAACCCACCACTTTTCATTGACCACTTACTTGACAAGTTGTGAAATTGAGAGTAAAAATTGTTGTGTCCATAGTAATATTAATTTCAAATAGCATTAAAAAAACACATATATAATTGTTATCTGAAATGAAAGTGGTGTGGAAGTAAAGTACTTTCTGCAAGGGGCATAAGTGGTGGTGAGCTTGTGAGATACGCCGAGGGCATCAAGGGCAAGCCAAGCATTTGGGTGAAGACCTAAGGCGGCACCTGTGGCTCTCAGCCCTTCTGATTTCTCTAATACCAATGCTCCAACCCCAACTCTCTTCAAGGCCACTGCCGTTGGCCCGTTGCTAAACCTGCTATTCCTGCCCCCACTATCACCACATCTTGCTCCTCCATCTCTCTCTCTCAATTAATCTCAAAAGCATGAATACAAATGGGAGGTCTAGAAGTGTTCTACATAAATAATTTGTATTGGACCTAAACCCTTTTTTGCTAATATGAGCAGAATAGGAAGCCCATGTGAAAGGGAGTGGAGGACTAGCTATTCCAAAGGGAACAAAAACAATATCATATATAGTCAACTAAAAGTTGCATGTACAAATTTGCATGTAGAGGCGACTAGTCAAAAAAGTTGGATGGCTAAGCAATTACCCTCTACTAATTGATAAAGAGCGTAAGACATCACAGATTCACATGTATTGTCAGTACTTGAACTCGTCCAAGTCTTTCTGATTGAAAAATGAGAAGGAAAAAGAAAAGAGAATCTGTTCGATATATATTTCTAAAGAAACTTTTATGACAACACCATCACATTTTTTGCGTTTTTCCATATTCATGCACATCAAGTCGGTGCCAATATCTACCATTGTGAATCGCAGATGACATTTTGACTACGCTACTAGGAATGGATTGGGTACGCAATCAAGTACGTAAAAGAAAGCCAATTTTTATTTGGGTTATTGAAATATGGGTCCAGTAAATGAGTGCATGAAGTCACGCATTAATTATCTATTTTAAAAATTTTTTTATGAAAAATTAAAAAAAATTGTTAAATCAATTAGCTATTTTTTTATAAATTTTTTTTTAAAATGGTATACTAATATATGCCTTTAGAGCATACATAAATAAAACACTTGAAATATATATATATATATATATTTTAGGTTGGGTTCACGTTACATCTGGTATAACTTTAAATAATAATACATTACTTAATATTTTTTAATTGAATGCGAATTTTGACAAATTCACCGTTAGATTATGTTATCTTTGTATATTTTCTATACTTGCAAAATTTAAAGATGATCAAAGATTAATGACCATGTTATCAATCAATTATTTAAATTCAAGTTTCTGTAATTTAAAATAATGCATAAAAGATGAATTTATTGATTGAATGGTAAATTACATCCAATTAGTATGCAAATTGACATGTATGTAAAGAATATATAAAATATGTAATTCAATAATAAGATTCACAAAATATAAATTCTATAACAAATTATTAGATAGTATAACATTATTTAAAATTATATAAGATATAACTTGAACTCACTTATATTTCTTTTCTTTAAAAACTACTTGTATAGTGTATGGCTCTCTCCAGACAAAAAACGTTAAACATTTGACCTTTTGACCACACTACCAGGAATGCATAGGGTACGCAATCAATTACGTCAAAGTAAGTAAATTTCTATTTAGGTTTGACCTTTTGACTATACTACTAGAAATGGATAGGTTACGCAATCAATTACGTCAAAGAAAACCACTTTCTATCTAGGTTATATATATATATATATATATAAAAGGTTTTACTAATATGTGTCATTAGAGCATATATTATTAATTATTTTAACAAATTTCTTAATAAAAAAGTTAAAAACTTTTTTTTTTTACAGTCTTTTCAAATCTTCATAATTTTTTTTATAAGAAAATGATTAATGTATGCTCCAAAGTTATAACTCTGCGCTTTAATGAATTAACTTATGTATTAACTACTAGGCTATGCCATGCGTTGTAGTTGGTAATGAAAGCTAAATATATTTATTCCAAATGTTAATAGTAAATTAACTTATGTACACCGCAGTTTATTGTCAATGCTAAAATTATTTATTTTTAGATTAATTAAATATTTCAACAAAAACTTTTATATTTTTTTAAAGGATAATTATGACCAAAAAAAAACTTAACCTTACTAAATTATTACATTAAATTAGAGCACTTTACGTTTTTGAAATTTATTTTTTTATTTATTTACAATTTAGTATCAAAATTAATAGTTTGGTTAACAATTATCCACCTTATTCTGTAAGAGTATTTACAATGTGAATCATAAATAATGAGAGGTTTTGTAATTTGCTAATTTTGCTTGTCCAATTTGGACTCCAAAGATTTAACCACGTGATAAGATGAATAGTTCTAAGATGCTACTCAATCTGACCAAGTCACACATTTGATTATTAAGAGGAATCACTCAACTCCTAGGCAAGGACACTTGCAAAAAATTTTCTAAATAAAAACTCTTTGACTTCTTATGATTTCTTATTGAAATTGATAGGTGAATACATTGAATGTGAAATAAATGTTTACAACTAAATGTTTGATAACTTCTAATATAGATGACAACTCCTTAGACTGACTTCGCATCACATCAGATTTATTAGGCTTGGACAACTACCAAGAAGACTTATGATTAACTTTGAATGAATATTAAAGACAAATAAAAGAATAATGGACTTATAAATAAATGAAACATGTCGCCCATATAGCTGCCACACCCTACGCACCTGCATCACTTGATCTGGGATTTTAGCTAGTAAATTTTTCTTGGGTCATTGTCCAATTCATTATTTGATGATGAAACACAAGGCAACTTCCCACAATCATACTGCTTATCATTAGATATCAAACTAGAAAAATGCCTATAGAATATTGAATCCCTTAAGAACTTCATAAACCATCCAGACCCATCTTGTTGCACCCAGCCCGCTAGATACGCGCCCACGATCAACTTAGCAACACGCCACTTCCTTTCCTTAACATATCTTTCTAACGCTTCAGCAACTTGATCTCCTGCCACAAGCTTTTTGTTCTTGATGATTAAGTTCCCAATGTGTCTACCTAAAACAACAGCATCTTCCAATGCTGAGCAACCACCTTGTCCTAGGTCAGGTGTCATAGGATGCATAGCATCACCAGCCACTGTGATATTCCCTTGCTCAGGTTTCCAAGTATTACGTCCCATGGAAATCTAAACAACAGGGGAGCCCATGTCACTGTTGAAAGATCTGAATGCTGAACAACTCTCAAGTATGATGTAGGGAAGTTCTTAGCAAAGTTACTAATAACTTCTTTTTTTATCATCTCAGGGTCGTGTGGGATGTCCTCACCTGGAATGATAAAGATTGTTAGAATTTATAACAGTCAAAATAATTGAATTTAGTTTAAATTTTTGGACAACCAATGAATTATAAAAATACTCACTCCTTTTAATGTGTAAGAGCATTAGTATTGGTTAGGTGACTAATAATGCAATTTACAAATTCATTGCCAGTTTTGACTCAATCAATCCAATTGATGTTGTCTATCATTTCTTTGTTTTTAGAGTATCAAATAGCTGTAAACATGGACACAAAAATGAAAATATTTGATTGATGGGCATTAATATAATAGGTAGAGATCACTTAATCTAAAAGTTTAAGCCTATTAAGTTATGACCCAATTATATTATATTAATTTCTTAAGGTTTTTTTTTTTTTTTTTTTTTTTTTTTTTTTTTTTTTTTTTTTTTTCATGTGAGACTTCCACTCACGCTTGTTTACTCATGTTTTGATAAATATGACTCTAAACTTCCACTAGGTTTATTTTGCTTGGGGTTGGGGTAGCATACTTGTATTAATGATCACAGTAAAAAGTTTGCGTGAGGTTGGGAAAACTAGCATAATCACTTAAAATTCATGTCAAGGTAGCTAGTCTGAATTTGTACTCAATATGGACTAAATTTTGAAAACCTTTGATAAGATTAGTATCAATATAAGAGAAAAGGTGTTAAGGTGGAATGAAAAGGCTTAACCTTTTGAGGATTGGCCTACGAGAAACCAGTAGACCTCTTTATCATTGAGGGCAGCAAAGCCAGCCCTTTTGCCAATAGTTACAAATTGTTGGAAGTCAACGTCTAGCCCATGGCCTTCAGGAAATATGGCCAACCCACGCACGGCCCATTGGCCTGAATTGACAGGATTGGTCAGTCCTAACCAACGGGCCACCACAGAATGAACCCCATCACACCCTATTAAAGCCTGTAACATTCAGAATAAAGAAAAAAAATTTAACAATTAAGCATGTAAAGTGTAAGCTCTACTAATTAAGAGGTATAATACGGGCCCATAGTTGAGGCTAAGGGGTGCATCTCAATATTATTATACTCAATGACATTGTAGTCACTTTATTATAAAATAGAAGGTTTAAGGTTTTTTTTTTTGGTAAATATAAAATGGTTAGGAGAGGGGCAATTATTGTGGCTTCTTTACCTAATTATTACCTTAATAGCCCCTAATCGCTCCCAGGCAAAGACTTCATTTATAATAAAATATAAGGAGCACTAACATGTCATTAGTGGGAGAGCAGTGGCTCGAATCTAAGTTGCTTTGCATAATAAAATCTTGTTGGCCTAAGGCTACTTCTACTAGGCCACCAAACACACTAGTAAGGTTTAAGGTTTGACTCACAGTAAGTTTAGGATTTATAAAGATTTATGTCGTAATAGATTATAAAGAAAAGTTTTTAATTATAAGGATTTATGTGGTAATATAAGGAATTTTTTATTTGTATAAAATAACCATTTTGAGGGATTGTGCATACATCAATGAGTCTACGAACACAATTTTTCACAAATTTTTTTTTTTCAATTTCTACTTTTTTTGGGGTCAGGATTAGGGCCAAATAAATATTGTATTAATAGTAAACTCAAGTGAAAGTGATGTTGTTCTAATCACTTCTAGCCAAGTTATAAAGGAAAAAAGTTATCCTTAACAATGTGCTTAGTATATAATTCACCTTCGCTTTGATGCTAACTCCATTTTCCATGTGAATGATAGCATAGGATGAACCTTCTTCTGCCTGCAGGTTTACAATGGACTTGAGCTTGGAAGAGAAACGGATGGTGTCCATTGGCAATTCTTCTGCCAGAGCTTCCAATAAGGCTTTACGATGTATTGGTCTAGTTTCATGTCCATGCCTGCGTCACCACCAGAGGGAAATAATGGGTCAAGCTTTGTGAACTTGGCGATGGATTTGAAGGTGAAAACATGAAGGATACGGTTTAAGTAACATACTTATCAGGTTGGGGGAAAGTGATCTGTTGAGTTGCTCCGGTATTAATATTTGTTACGTATCCCCTATTATAGAAACAAAGGGAAAAAAAACCAATATAGATCAAAATCTTAACTGTTTTATGATATGTATATGATAATATATTTTTTGGACATAATGTATTTCCACTTATTCATATTAATTTTATAAGAGTATGGAATGGAGAGGAGATTTATGCGCTCTTTGAATTAATTTTTTTTAATATATTTATTATGTGAAAGTACAGTTATACTTTTATAATAAAAAAGCTTCAAGTATATTTTTGGAAGGCAAGCTTGAAAATAATATATTGTAGATAACAAAGAAAGCTAGAAGATAACAAAGAAAAGTTATTCGAAACTTAATGTAGCTTTGTATTTTATTTTTTTAATAATTTTTTCTCTCGTTTCTCACGTCACTCTCACATCAGACTCTCTCTCTCTCTTCTCCTCAGACTCTCTTCCTTCTCTACCTCCTCCGTTGAACAAATCATTAAATTCATCAAGTTCAAAATCATATCATCAAACCCATGTATAAATTTATGTGAATCATCAAAAAAGAAGAAGAAGCGGTCAAGAAGAAGAAGAAGAAGAAAAAGAGCGGTGGCTACAAGCTACAGCAGTAGCACAAGAAGAAACAGTGGCTACAGCTGTTGCACAAGAAGAAGCATCAACAACGCACAGCAGATGAAGGAAACGGAGGTCTTGCCATGGAGGTTTGCCTTTGTGGTGGCCATGTGAGCTTTAGCCATGACCATAGAGGCCCAACCATGGAATTTTTGTATGGGTCAGGAGAGAAGAGAGCTGAGAAATGAGAGAGAACGTAAAGAGAGGAGAGATAAAAGAGACTGTGAGAACTAAAAATAATAATAATAATAAATAATTATTTAAATAAAAAGGGTATATATAATAGGGTTATTCTAATGACTGCCCTTAAAGCACTTATTAATAATCAATTTTAGGTAAGTTTTGACATTAATTTTTTGAGAAATGAAAAAGTTGTTAAAATATTAGTTACTTTTTTCATTTTTTATAAAAACTTTCTTTAAATGGATTATTAATGAGTACCCTATAGACACTCGGTAGCATATTCTTATATAATATAATAGTCAATAGATAATCTGAGTGATCTGTAAAAATAATAGTCTAAAATAAAAAAATAAATAAAAAAGTAGATTTTTATGTTAATATAAAATGAAATATTTAAACAGACTAACGTGAATGCTTGCATAAGTGAGAGTGCGTGCAATAAAAGTGAGCAAAATGTCTTCAAAGGAAGTATAAAAATTTCATGAAGAAATTTAAAATGGCATAGAAACGCATAATTGTTATCTGAAATGGAAAAGGAAACTCATGAAATGAAAATGGTGCAAAAGTACAGTACTTTCTCAAAAGGGGATAGTAGTGGCGGTGAGCTTGTGAGCTACGCCGAGGGCTTCAAGGGCAAGCCAAGCATTTGAGTGAAGACCTATGGCCGCACCTGTGGCTCTTAGCCCTTCTGATTTCTCCAATACCAATGCTTTAACCCCTACTCTCTTCAAGGCTATTGCTGTTGCCAAACCCGCTATACCTGCCCCTACTATCACCACATCATGCTCCTCCATCTCTGTCTCTCTCTCTCTTGCTGAATCTCTACCACTCTCTCTCTCTCTCAAATAATCTCAAGCATGAATGAAAGTGGGGGGTCTGAGTGTTCTATATATATATATATATCCCAATTCTCTTAGAAATTTCAAAGGCAAGTTCAAAACATTCTTTGTGTTGGACCCGCACCCTTTTACAAAAAATGTATTTGCGTGTCATAAGTTACTGGTCATAAATGACTAGTCAAAAATGTTGGGCGGTTGTGCAAAAGATAATGTGTTCAATTCTTACACGAAGGAATATATATAGATACTTATGTTGCACATGTGAAAAACTTATGTTTCAACTGTCAGCACCATCACATTAAAGAAAAACTTTGGTTTAGATATTCAAAACAAAGGAGAGGCTGCACATGTGAGCAATCTCTCCTTTTTGTTTTTGTTTTTTTTTTTTGTTATTTCACTACATTCGTGCACGGCGAGCGGAACCAAATGGCAAATTGTTCACTAAAATTGTACGTCAACCATTTGGTATTTTTTCTGCTTAAAAAAAAAATGACGTTTTGACTATATATGCTGTGGAAACTGGAAAGGGTACAATCAATCGTGTAAAAGAAAGTCAATTCCTTTGGATTTATTCAAATGAATAAGAGTTGTTAGGACGTAGGATATATCCAACTAGTGAACAGTCATATTTATCTTTTATTTATGTATTTTTTCAAATACACTTTATAAATAAAAATTTTTTTAGACGTAAATGCATTTTATTCCCTATATTTTGACCCAATTTCTATTTTAGTCTATACATTTTATTTTTACCAATTTTAGTTCTTAAACCAATTAACGCATGACATTTAAGTCCTTACCGTCATCCAACTAACAGAAAATGCTGACGTGACTGACGGAATACCTATTAGCTGATGTGGCGCTGACGTGACATTGACATGACGATTAAAATATTATTAAAAAAAATATTATTTGGCATTTTAAAATTTAAACAAAAAAAGAAAGTAAATTAAAAAACAAAATTAAATTCAATCCCAAGACCCAAAAAAATTAAACTCAATCCCAGGACTTCTCAAACCCAGATTGGTTTGTAATTTCCTTATATTTTGTTTTCTTTACGCTATTTAGTACCAAAAAAGCTAAGACCTTTCAAATCTGAATCTAGAATCAGTGTAAAGTCTTCTCATTTTTTGGTTGTCTATGTTGAGTCCCATTTTTGGCGTCGAATTCCATTTGGGTTTGAAGTCTAATCCCAGTTTTCCTTGTCTGCAAAGCCATCAGAGTCCACAGATTTGATTCTTTGCCTCAACTTGATCATTGACAAGAGAAACGCTTCTTTTTTTCAATCTGGGTATTGAGAAAGTCACTTCATTTATAAGTCTTGTAACCTCTTTCTGCAAGATTTTTTGTGTTCACATTTGAAAGCTTGAAATTGAAAATTTCTCTATCAAACATGGCCAATCTTTTTCCTGCATGTACCCAATCCACCAAGGCAAAAATCTCCCTCACGCCGGCGAAGCCATACCCACCTCCAACATCTCCGATTTGTTGCCGGCGAAGCCAATCTATGGGTTTGGTTTTGATTTGTGGAGGAGGAGCATGACTGTTTGGGTTTGGACCTAGGTTCGTGGGGCAGCAGATCAAGGTTCTCTCTTGATGTGGAGAAAACGATGGGAACAATGGATTTCATTGGAAAAATGAACTCAACTTGGGTGAGAGAGAACGATGGTGTTGGAGCCTCGGATCGGAGTGGTCGAGGTCGCTTTGCATGAGAAGTTTTCCGTCGAAGAAGGAAGGTAGAGAACATTGGTGCTTTTGTGTTGTTGATGGTAGATTTGGGTTTGTTGATGGTGGATTCAGTGCTGTTGATGGTGGATTTGTGTTTGTTGACAGCAGATTTGGTGTTGTTGATGGCGAATTTTGGGTTTGTTTGTGTTTTTTTTTTTTTGCCCTTGATGTTTATATGTGTTCTGAGTTTGTCTGTGTTTTGAGATTTTGCCCAAACTATTATGGGTTTGTTTTTTGTTTTTTTGTTTATGCGGATTTGTATATTTTTTTGGATTTATGGGTTTGATTTCCTCGAGGTTTCAATGTTGATTGTGTTGGAATTTTTTGTGCTGAGATTGATTTTGAGTGGGTTAGTCAATTGGGTTTGTCTTGATTTGGAGAAGAACATGAAGAATGAAGTTCATGTTTTGGGTTGGAGGTTTCTGGGTTTGACATTTTTCTAGGTTGGAGGTTTGATGATTTTTCTAGGTTGGTTTTCTCATGTGGGTTTGGGTTTGATGATTTTTTTCTTGTTCTATATGTTTGGTGGAGGAAAGAGATTTTGTATGAAATTTTGCATTGTTCTAGGTTTGATTGTACTCTTGTTCTAGGTTTGATTGTTCTTGGATATGGGAAGAACATGAAGAACAAGTTCTTGCACGCCACACTCAATTACGTCACATAATCTATAGGTTTCTGAGTTTGATTTTTGGGATTTAATTTTGTTTTTTCATCTAATTAAAATTAATAATTTTTTTTTTAAAATTTAGATGCTGACGTGATAATTTTTTAATGTCAAAATATATTTTTTTAAATTATTATTTTATCGTGCCGTCAGCCACGTCAGCATTTTCAATTAGTTGGGTGACGGTAAGGACTTAAATATCATGCATTAATTGGTTTAGGGATTATCTTGGATACGGGAAGAACATGAAGAGCAAGTTCTTGCACGCCACACTCAATTACGCCACATAATCTATAGGTTTCTGAGTTTGATTTTTGGGATTTAATTTTGTTTTTTCATTTAATTAAAATTAATAATTTTTTTTTAATTTAGATGCTGATGTGGTAATTTTTTAATGTCAAAATAGATTTTTTTTAATTATTATTTTATTGTGCCGTCAGCCACGTCAGCATTTTCAGTTAGTTGGGTGACGGTAAGGACTTAAATATCACGCATTAATTGGTTTAGGGACTAAAAGTGGTAAAAATAAAATGTAGGGACTAAAATAGAAATCGGGTCAAAATGTAGGGATTAAAAGTGCATTTACGCCTTTTTTTTTTAATTTAAATATTATTTCTTCATTCATTCATTATTTTTTCTTTATTCCTTTTTTAATCTTTTTTATTCATTCTCAACAACTATATATTTTAAAATCTCTCGATGGGTAAAGATTTTAAAATTGTAGATGGTCTTTTTTTTCAATTTATCTCTTGAAGCACTTGAGATAACAATATCGTGAGTTGTTAGTGTTTATTGTAATTTGAAATTTATCATATTTATGTTATTCTTGTGCAAGTTTTTTTTGTTTTTTTTTGTTTTTGTTTTTTTCTATATTTTTAAATTCTATGTATTTTGAAAGTTATCAAATCTATCTTAGTCTTGAAATTTATCAAATTTATGCAGTTTAGATTGAAATTATCTCATTAAATTTTCTCTAAAAATATTTATTAATTTTACCTTTTTCGAGATTATTGTTATTCTCTTTTTAGTGAATTTTATTTATTATTATTCATTCATTTATCATTAACCCATTTTTTCCACCACACACGGACACACCCCTTCCATATCTACAACCCATTGTTGCAACTACCACACACACTCCTTTATAATTCCAATTCAATTCTCCACCACATACCAAAAGTTTAGAATAGGAAATATCTCAAGGACTCATCAAACAGAGTCAAACTTTCATCATTAAAAAAAATAAAAAAAAATAGAGTTAAGACTCAAAGATTCGTTATAGTTTTGAAATTTGGACCGAATTGTACGGTCTGACTTGGTTAACCGGAAACTGCAACTTGAAATGGTTATTTTAATTTCAAAAGCCGTTTTACACAAAAAATTTAGTGGATTGTGTGAACTGCAGTCAAACCACACGGGTTTAAGTACCGTGACAAAGTCTCACAGTTCAGGCCAAAGCTTAAAAAAAAAAAAAAAAAAAAAGCAAAAATGACTTTTCTCTTGTAAAACAACGTTCTTTGCTGATTTGTGCCATTTTCTCTCTTGAACTCTTGTCTTTTTATCACTACTCCTCGCCCTCAACTCCAAAATTGCAGTCCCAAAAGGGCCAAAACACACTAAATCCACATAAAATAAAATAGAAATGAAAAGAATAAACCTTTTCTTTACACTTTCTTTTTCTAAGGGTGCGTTTGGATATCACTTATTTTGTTGAAAACTGAAAAACTAAAAAAATAATTTTTAGTTATTGTTCACACTCACAAAACACTGTTCATTTGCCTATTTGCACTATTCATGTCTCATGAACAGTGCAAAAAGTGCTGGTCCAAAAAAAAAAAAAAAAATTTTAAGTACCGTGACAAAGTCTCACAGTTCAGGCCAAAGCTTAAAAAAAAAAAAAAAAAAAAAAGCAAAAATGACTTTTCTCTTGTAAAACAACGTTCTTTGCTGATTTGTGCCATTTTCTCTCTTGAACTCTTGTCTTTTTATCACTACTCCTCGCCCTCAACTCCAAAATTGCAGTCCCAAAAGGGCCAAAACACACTAAATCCACATAAAATAAAATAGAAATGAAAAGAATAAACCTTTTCTTTACACTTTCTTTTTCTAAGGGTGCGTTTGGATATCACTTATTTTGTTGAAAACTGAAAAACTAAAAAAATAATTTTTAGTTATTGTTCACACTCACAAAACACTGTTCATTTGCCTATTTGCACTATTCATGTCTCATGAACAGTGCAAAAAGTGCTGGTCCAAAAAAAAAAAAAAAAAGTGCAAAATACAAAACGCTAAAACGCATCAGCTATTCAAATGCTTCCTAAGTTTTCCTTCTTCATTCTTCTTCTTCTAAGTTTTCCTTCTTCCTGCGGCCAAAATTAGGAATTAAGCCCATTTTTCTAACTATATAATTAGTAGTCATGGTTTCAAAAGTATATATTTTACTAACATTTTGAGTCTTAAAGACTCGATTTTAGGTTATAAATCGAGTTTCAAAGACTCGGTTTTCATGGTCTAATTACGTTTGATGTGAGGTTTTTTCCTCATGGCATCCACTTGGAAATCGAGTCTCTAAGACTCGATTTATAAGCCCTTTACAAAACAAATATAATGCACACCCTTTACACCTCTCATCTCATCAGAGAGGAAAAAAAAAACCAGAAACGAAGGAAGATCGAGATTGCAGTGGGTAGCTTCAGCTCGATGTGGGCTCTGTGTGGTCGTGGGGAGTGGGTGGTCGTCAGTTCTCGTGGCTAGCCATGGTTTAGGTTCAGATCGTTATTGAAGATCAAGATCAGAGTGGGTGGCTTCAGATCGGCGTGGGACCATGGGTGGGGTGGGTTTCAAGTTGGCGTGGGTGGCTTTAGCTTGGCGTGGGCCGTGTGTGGTTGGGGGCGTGGGTGGCCATTAGTGCTTGTGGCTAGCTGTGGGTCGCTGTGGGTTGAAAAAGTTGAGTAGAATGGGTTTTCTTGGTGGATTAGTTCTCTGTAACTTTGTTTTTTTTCAAAATTTTTGGTTTAACCTCTCTTATGTGTTTTTCTTGGTGAGTTTTTCTCTATTGGTGAGTTTTTCTCTGTGACTTTGTTTTTTTTTCAAAAATTTTCTTGCTGAGTTTTGCTTGGTGTTGTGTTTAAAACATTATAATCGTTTTGTAAATGGCTTATAAATTGAGGCTTAGAGACTCGATTTTCAGGTGAACTCTACATGAAAAAATGCCACATCAAACGTGATCAGATCATAAAAACCGAGTCTTTGAGACTCAATTTATATACTTTGAAGTTTTTGAAGTTTGAAATTTTAGTAAAATATATACTTTTGAAATCGTGGCTAATAAATATATTGTTTGGGAAATGGGCTTAATTTCCTATTTTGGCCTCTTCCTATTGTCCAGTACCCAAAACTAAAATAAGACAAGCTTTAAGCCTTTTAAAATTTCAATGAGTTGTCTTGTCTAAAACTATGGCACGTACATTGGCAGGCACTACACTCCTTTCCCATGTGAAAAGTTGGACATGTGGCCATGTCTCCACCCTTCAATGTTTTGTAATTAATTTTTTTTTTTCATATGATTGCTTTATTTTTTGGTATTAACGTGACTTTGAATGATGTGACCATTTAGATATAACTTATTTTTATTGAAATTGAAAACTGAAAATTGAAAACACTGTAGTAAAATAATTTTTAAATGTCTGAATAGTACCGTAGGACCAATTTTTAATATTTTTAAATACATAAACAGTGCATGGATAGTTCATGAACAATAAATTTTGCCTCTAAAAGTCAATAACTGTGACTACTAAAAAAAAGAGAGAGAGAGAGGAAACGCGCGTTTCAAATCGCAGCGGTGGATTTAAGTCCTATCCAAACACATACTCAGTCTTCTTTTATTTTTTATTTTTGATAATCTGTAATTAAAATCTCCTTAACTAGTAACGCTAGTGTCATACAAAATTTCATATATTTTTTCACAACTAGTCTCATCATGTGAGTCATGAGGGGTGAAAATGTGAATCCTATAAATACACAAATTTTTCTTCACCACACATAATTCCCTACGTAGTAAAACAAGTTGTAACAAAAATTGGGAAACTTTTTGTTACATTAACATTACTTCTTTATACCAGAAACCCACCTGTTGTTATATTAAATTCATTTATTGCTTTTTATATTATGATTTTTTTTTTAGAGAAGATAATATTATGAATTTAAGATTGACATTTTTGATTAAATAAATGCTTACAATATTGCACATATTTGTTTAGTCTTTAATATAAATCTTACATTGATAATAGTATAATATAAACTACTAATTTATTAATAATATTATTATTGTTTTTTAATGATTGTTAATATTATCTTGGTTTTTGAAACATTATAATGAAAGTTGTGATGTAAAAAATACATTTGAAAGATTGTTTTTATATTTATTTTGACTATTTTAGTCTATTTTTATTACAATAACATATTTATTTATATTTTAAATAATTATTAAATTAATTATGACATCATCACGATTCAACCTTGATCTGACTTCAAAAACCTTGAACTTCTTCCTTTTACGGTTCATTGTACGGTACGGGTTTCAAAACTATTCATTCAACCAGAGAGACAGAGAATCTGTGGAGAACAAAGATGAAAGACCAATGGAGATCCTTCACATCGGTCAAACCCTTGTCGTTGATCTACTCTGCCTCCACAGCCACTTGTCCTCCTCTCCAGTAGCATGTGGCCCAAATGGGCCTCTCTCTCTCTCTCTCTCTCTTTCTCTCTCTCTCTCTCTCTCTCCTGATTTCATTAGGCTTATGAGAAAGAATGTTTTTGTGGTTCGAGTATTTTGATTGTATTTTTGTTTTGATTGTGGTATGTTGTACTTTTCAACCGTTGAGATAAAGAAGCATTAGAGAGAGAGATGAACAAAGAAGAAAGGAGGAAAGAGAAAGAATATGTTTTTTATTTAGCTGGGTTTTTTTTTTATAAAAAAAATAAAATAAAATAAAATAATGATTTAGAGTTGCTACAATGTTCTTGTGGGGTCCGTGGGCCTGATAGCCTCGGTCCATCATATAGCAGGCCCAAGGCCCATGCCGAGGAGCGCAAGCTATTTCTGAGGAGAAGGGGGGAAGCCAATTCTCTTGAATCCACGCCGAGGATACCTTGTCCTCGGCCTGACAAGAGTGATATCAGGGAGTGGTTAACCCCAAAGTAAGCTGTCACTCTCGCATTTAATGCACTCAACTAACCCTCCTGGCCGCATTAATGGAGAGGTAACCCCTTGGCAGGATAACGTTGGTCAGAGTGAGCCACTTGAGTATCTACGACCAGAAAAAAGGCGAATAGACAATCAACAGATGGAAGCAAAAGATAGGAAGATGAAAACTATAAAAGAAGAGTTAGTAAAGCCAAAAAAGGGGGAGAGGAGAAAGAAAGGCCTCCTCGGCCTGGCCGAGGAGCATTCCCTCATTTGTAAGAAAACACTTAGCCATTTTTAAAGATAAGTTTGGGCATGGTGATCAACGGCCAACACCTAAGCCTGTCAGCCCACTCTCTATAAATGTATTGTTTGGGCTTGTTGGGCTAAAGACCCAATATACTCAATTCAAGTTGAGTCCTTACAGTTCTCTAGATCAAGAGAATTACTATAGCAACTTCAAAAAAAAAAAAAAAAGGAATTTTTTTTGCTTTTAAAAATCTGTTGGAGTCGATTTTTTTGGGTTTGTTTTCCAAAAAATGACTTTGGCTAATTTATTGGAGATGCTCTATTAAAAAAATATCTTTTAGACACATTAAAAAGTTACTTTGTTTATTTTAATACACCACTTTATAATATACTATCACATATTCTATTCTTTTTTCATTTTATTTAAATACTCTTAATTAATTTATTCTTTCTTTACTTTTTTTTAATTCTTTTTTATGCTTTCTTTTTTTGTTGTTCCCAAAGTTCACTGAAGAGATAGAGGAGAGAGAATGTTTGAATAATTATTAATTAATTTCAAGTTCCCAGCAGTCCTGAAGAGAGACAAATTTTTGAATTAAAAAAACCAATATTTATGGTCAAAATGGGTATTTAGCCCTAATTTGAAAACTATATAGCAAAATACCACTTTTTCAAATTTAGCAAAATGCCATTACTTTGAGTCTTTTGGCTAAATATTGCAAAAAAAAGGAGTTTATTGTTGTTATAGGCACTGTTCAAAGTTATTTAGCAAATTGAGGAGAGAGGCTAAATTTTGGCAACACCGTTGCCGAAATTGTAAGAAAACGTATGAGAGAGAAGAAAGTTGAGTGATGTGATTGGGAGGGAGAAAAAATGAATTTCGGTAATGGTATTATCGAAATTCATTCCATTGCCCAACCACTGCACGACAAGTACCCCCAATGGGAGTGCCCGAATGAGTTGCCAATTGTGGCAACCAAGTTGCCGAAAATGGGAGGGGAAAAAAAAGTGGTTGTTGAAATCTAGGGAGGAATTAAAAAAAAAAATTGTGGGAATGAATTTGTGGCAATGGCATTGCCAAAATAGGAGGGAATAAAAATTGTTGCAATTGGTTTGTGGCAATGGCATTACCGTAATAGAAGGGGAAAAAAAATTGTGGGAATGACTTTGTGGCAATGGCGTTGCCGAAATAGAGGGGGGGGGATTGCAAGAATGAATTTGTGGCAATGGCATTACGGAAATAGGAAGGGAAAAAAAATTGTTGCCATTAGTTTGTGGCAGTGGCATTGCCGAAATAGAAGGAAAAAAGAAAAAAAAATTGTTTGATTTTTGGCAATGGCATTGCTGAGAGAGAGAGAGAGAGAGAGAGAGAGAGAGAGAGAGAGAGAGAGAGAGAGAGAGCTGTCTGAATGGAAAAAAAAGTACACATATTCTTATTCTTTAGAAGTTTTTTTGACTTGTTTTATGTGTATGTCATGTTCCTTTATTTTTTATTGTAAGTGAAGAGTCAATCAACCAATCACCTCACCTCTTCAACCGATTTTTATTCTTTGCTTGGAATATATTCATTGATCATTCCCTATAAAACCACCTATTGATATTACGCCTAAATCTATTTCAGAGATTCTTTTTTGTCTTTGTATTTCTCCTCTTCATCATAAAAGGCAAGTACCCTTGTATTTTTATTCCCCCCCCCTCACCCCCCCGCTGAAGGATTGCATCTCCTCACAAAGTTATATACTTCGATTCTTCAGTTACTCTTCTACTTTGCTTCAGTGTGCACAACTAAGGATTGTAAGTTTTTGGTTAATGTAAGTTTTTTTGCTTCAGTGTGCACAACTAAGGAATGAAAAAAAAGTACACATATTCTTATTCTTCAGAAGTTTTTTTGACGTATTTTGTGTGTCTGTCATGTTCCTTTATTTCGTATTGTAAGTTTAGAGTCAATCAACCAATCACCTCACCTCTTCAACCGATTTTTATTCTCTGCTTGGAATATATTCATTGATCATTCCCTATAAAACCACCTATTGATATTACGCCTAAATCTATTTCAGAGATTCTTTTTTGTCTTTTTATTTCTCCTCTTCTTCATAAAAGGCAAGTACCCTTGTCTTTTTATTCCCCCCCCCCCCC
>NW_027069571.1:1301531-1307385 GCF_002906115.3 Quercus suber
ATTCTTATTCTTTAGAAGTTTTTTGACTTGTTTTATGTGTATGTCATGTTCCTTTATTTTTTATTGTAAGTGAAGAGTCAATCAACCAATCACCTCACCTCTTCAACCGATTTTTATTCTTTGCTTGGAATATATTCATTGATCATTCCCTATAAAACCACCTATTGATATTACGCCTAAATCTATTTCAGAGATTCTTTTTGTCTTTGTATTTCTCCTCTTCATCATAAAAGGCAAGTACCCTTGTATTTTTATTCCCCCCCCCTCACCCCCCCGCTGAAGGATTGCATCTCCTCACAAAGTTATATACTTCGATTCTTCAGTTACTCTTCTACTTTGCTTCAGTGTGCACAACTAAGGATTGTAAGTTTTTGGTTAATGTAAGTTTTTTTGCTTCAGTGTGCACAACTAAGGAATGAAAAAAAAGTACACATATTCTTATTCTTCAGAAGTTTTTTTGACGTATTTTGTGTGTCTGTCATGTTCCTTTATTTCGTATTGTAAGTTTAGAGTCAATCAACCAATCACCTCACCTCTTCAACCGATTTTTATTCTCTGCTTGGAATATATTCATTGATCATTCCCTATAAAACCACCTATTGATATTACGCCTAAATCTATTTCAGAGATTCTTTTTTGTCTTTTATTTCTCCTCTTCTTCATAAAAGGCAAGTACCCTTGTCTTTTTATTCCCCCCCCCCCCCTGCCCTCCGCTGAAGGATTGCATCTCCTCACAAAGTTATATACTCGATTCTTCAGTTACTCTTCTGCTTTGCTTTAGTGTGCACAACTAAGGATTGTAAGTTTTTGGTTAATGTAAGTTTTTTTGCTTTGCTTATTAACTTACAACTCTAGAAATTAACAAATTTATTATTATTGTATAAACATATGCTTTGTAAATATTAGAAACTAATACATTGTAAAATATTATGTATTGTTGTAGTTAATATTATTTGTATGCCTATGATTATGATTATTGTTGTTGTTGTTTTTATTGTTCAAATTTAGATTAATGAATTTTTTATCATTATCTGATTGTGTGTGTGTGTGTGTGTGTTTTGTAAGTATCACTCTATAATTCTCACTCTTTCAATTGGTATCACAATTGTGGTCAGCATCTCAACTCTAATTAAATTTATGTATGTGTTTTGTTAATTTTGAAATTATTTAATATTATTTATTTTTATTATTAGTATATGTTGTTGTTGTTGTTGTTATTATTCAAATTTTAGATTAATGAATTTTTTATGGTTATCTGATTGTGGGTTTTTTTTTTTTTTTTTTGAAGTATCACTCTATAATTCTCACTCTTTCAGTTGGTATCACAATTGTGGTAAGCATCTCAACTCTCTAATTAAATTTATGTACGTGTTTTGTTAATTTTGAAATTATTTAATATTATTTATTGTTATTATTAGTATATGACCATAAAAATTGTAATAAATCATATTATTGTAATCTTGTTAATCAATTTTACTTTGTTATTATCAATTTTTACATTTATTACTTGAAAAAATATATTGCATAATATGTTTGTTGGTTAAATTGTACATTTGTGTTTCTTTTTCTTTAAAGTTTAGTTGGTATAAAATTTATTAAGTTTCTTGAATCTTTACTTTTTAGGGTGGTTATAGGTTGGAAAATGAAAATTAATTATATGCTTTATAAATATTATACGCTAATATATTGTAAATATTATAAATGGTTATATTATAGGTAATACTAATTATTGTGTGTATGATTCTTTTTGCTAAAACTATTATTATTAAAAAGTTTGCTTCATAAATCCTTTATTTGAGTTTCTTTTAATTTTATTATGAACTACAAGCATTGTTAGTTATATTTAAGATTAAGCATAAAAAACTGTAGTAGTCACTATATATTAATTTTATTATTTTTGTTATTGTTCTTTTGTTTTTATTTAGGATTATATTTTTTAGAAGATATTTATGATTATCTTATTGTGTTTTTTTTTTTTTTTTTTTTTTTTTTTTTTTTTTCTTTCTTTCTTTTCTTGCAAGTATCACTCTATAATTCCTACATTCCTTCACTTCATATCGCAATTGTAGTAAGCTTCTCGGCCCCTAATTTAAAATTATTTTCTTAGTTTGTAATTTTTTATATAGATGGTTTGTAAAAAATATACCTTGCATGGTTTAACACATTTTAGCATTTAATGTAGGATATATTTGAAATGGAGCCTGGGCCATTCGATCAATCTCTGCTAACCCAACAACAATATCACATCTCTAATGATGCAATGGAAGGCAATGTACGTTGCAAGATCAAAATTTATTAATGTCCTAATAATATCTACAATTATTCAATTTACATGAAAATAATTTCAACATTAGCAATATAACATTGTACATTTAAAAAAAAAAAAAAAAAATTCAGGTTTCCACCCTACGAGTGTGACCCCAACCGTTTACACCACCCCCTCCCCCCAAGTTAGGCGAGTGTATCACCTCATATTTGCATCAATGTAGGCTATACTGTGTTACCCGCCTACCATATATAGATATTGACTGAGGTCTTATCACTTCTTTGGTGGAGCGGTGGCAATCTGAAACCTATACATTTCACTTATCTACTTGTGAAATGTCGATCACTCTACAGGATATATCAATCATTACAGGATTGCCTATTGATGGCAAAGCAGTGTGCGAGCCCACTAATTTGGATTGGGGAAAAGTTTGTGATGATTTACTTAGGGTGACACCACTTGCAACATCATTGACATATGGTGGCCTTAAATAACATGGGTAAGGAGTATATTCTCAAACCTACCAGAGGGTGCCAATGCTGTAACAACCCAACAGTATGCTAGGGCATACATGTTCCAAGTTTTGGCTTTACTATTTGGAAATAAGAGCCAAAGTAGATTGCATTGCTGCTTTTCTAGTTGTTAGAGGACTTTGGTGTAGCTGGGAAATATAGCTTGGGTAGTGCCACACTTTCTTTCCTTTATAAAGAGCTGTGTAGTGCTGCTATTAAAAAAAGCACGGAGGTTGCAGGTTCTGTTTTCATATTACAATTATGGGCGTGGGAGCATCTTCCATATTTGACCCAATTCCAATAAATCCAACAATTTTAAATGGTGACAACCCATACGGTTGCAAGTATAACATTTACTTTCTATTTCTATATAATATTGTATATTGTAGCGTTTATCCTTGATAATTTCAAACCCTAAAATCAGTGGCAATCATTAATTGTGTATAGGTGGGATACCAAGAGAACGTTTACTCACACACCAACGCATGTTCTGCGTGCGTACCGTTCACGTTACAAAACACATAATACAAAAACAAGATTTGCATGAACAAATAATTACCCCCTTCTTTCCTCAGGGTGGATTTGCAAAAAAAAAAAAAAAAAAAAAAAATCATTGGTTTTGTGCAACCCACAAAATAATTAAATATTAACATTTTAAAATCATACAGTATTCAATTGTACATCAAAATTTTAAAGTATAACTTGATAACAACATCAAATTATAGAGTTTATTATATAATTGTGACATCAAGAATTTGAAATGTGCATACATTTTAATGAAAATTACTAAATTATTTTAATGAAAAGTGCCTAGAATTTGAAATGAATTTTTTTTTTTTTTTCATATTTACAATTTAGTATCAAAACTAATAGTTTGGTTGAAAATTATCCACCTTATACTATAAATGTGAATTATAATTAATGAGAGGTTTTGTAATTTGCATGTCCAATTTGGACTCTAATTCAGATGGTAAGTGGATATAATAAATTGTTCTTTAATTAGGGAGTTAAATATAAACTTTTGAGATTTAGAAATTACACTCCAAGATTTAACCAAATGATAAGATGAATAGTTCTGAGATGCCACTCAACCCGAGGTAACAGATGTCACTGAACATGACCAAGCCACACACTTGATTGTTATGAGAAATCACTTAACTCCAAGGCAAGGACAATTGCAAAAAAATTTCTAAATAAATACTCTCGGAATTCTTCTAATTTTTTATTGACATTTATAGGTGAATACATTGAATGTGAAATAAATGCTTGATAATTTCCAATACAAATGACAACTCCTTAGACTAACTTTGCATCACATCAAATTTATTAGACTGAAACAACTCTCAACAAGACTTATAATTAACTTTGAATGAACATTAAAGAGAAATAAAAGACAAATGGACTTATAAATGACACATGTTGCCCATGTAGCTGCCACATAAATTGCCCCTACGCTCCTGCTTCACTTGATCCGTGATTTTAGCTATTAACTTTTTCTTGGGTCATTGTCCAATTCATTATTTGATGATGAAACACAAGGCAACTTCCCACAATCATACAGTTGATCATTAGACATCAAACTAGAAAAATGCCTATAGAATATTGAATCCCTTAAGAACTTCATAAACCATCCAGACCCATCTTGTTGCACCCAGCCCGCTAGATACGCGCCCACGATCAACTTAGCAACACGCCACTTCCTTTCCTTAACATATCTTTCTAACGCTTCAGCAACTTGATCTCCTGCCACAAGCTTTTTGTTCTTGATGATTAAGTTCCCAATGTGTCTACCTAAAACAACAGCATCTTCCAATGCTGAGCAACCACCTTGTCCTAGGTCAGGTGTCATAGGATGCATAGCATCACCAGCCACTGTGATATTCCCCTTGCTCAGGTTTCCAAGTATTACGTCCCATGGAAATCTAAACAACAGGGGAGCCCATGTCACTGTTGAAAGATCTGAATGCTGAACAACTCTCAAGTATGATGTAGGGAAGTTCTTGGCAAAGTTACTAATAACTTCTTTTTTTATCATCTCAGGGTCGTGTGGGATGTCCTCACCTGGAATGATAAAGATTGTTAGAATTTATAACAGTCAAAATAATTGAATTTAGTTTAAATTTTTGGACAACCAATGAATTTGGTAGAGTCCTTAGTAATTCACTCTCTAATTCTCTTGGTCACTCAATATGGTAGTTCTTTGAGGGAACTAGTCCTCCACTGATTCTTCGAGGGAATCAACCTCCAAGTTAGTCTCAATGAGAGCTAAGTAAATGTGTTCTTATTATTCCTTCTGTTACAATCATTTCAGTCTTTATACTAGTTATTGTCTTGCTGTTGGTACACCTTATTACAGCACACACTCCAACTAACAATGTACAATACTTTGATGCTTGCTCTAACTGATTTGCTCTAACTGATTTTGTACAAATACCTACTGCACCAATTATCACAGCTATGATGTCTTGTACCTAACAGAATTATAAAAAATAATCACTCCTTTTAATTTGTAAGAGCATTAGTATTGGTTAGGTGACTAATAATGCAATTTACAAATTCATTGCCAATTTTGACTCAATCAATCCAATTGATGTTGTCTATCATTTCTTTGTTTTTAGAGTATCAAATAGCTGTAAACATGGACACAAAAATGAAAATATTTGATTGATGGGCATTAATATAATAGGTAGAGATCACTTAATCTAAAAGCTTAAGCCTATTAAGTAACCCAATTATGTGATATTAATTCCTCAAGCTTTTATTTTATTTTTTCCTTTCATGTGAGACTTCCACTCACGCTTGTATACTCATGTTTTGGTAAATATGACTCTAAACTTCCAGTAGGTTTATTTTTCTTGGGGTGGGGTAGCCTACTTGTATTAATGATCATAGTAGAAAGTTTACGCGAGGTTGGGAAACTGGCCGAGTCACTTAAAATTCAAGACAAGGTAGCTAGTCTGAATTTGTACTCAATAATATGGACTCAATTTTTGAAAACCTTTGACAAAGATTAGTATCAATATAAGAGAAAGGGTATTAAGGTGGAATGAAAAGCTTAACCTTTTGAGGATTTGCC